>NW_019416879.1:93050-182897 GCF_000390285.2 Anoplophora glabripennis
TTCTCACTTCAACTGCCTATCTTCAACTATTTAGGCTTCCTTCCAGAATTTCCTACCTAAGTGCCTGTTTTTTGTGCTTCCTTCTATCGACCGTTAATATTACTGTTTCACTATTATACAACACCCATGTAACAGGTGACGTCGAAGTTGATAAGATAAGTACGGTTTTGCACAATAGCATCTAATTCCACTGGAGTATAATATTAAATGTTATTCTTTTATTACCAGGAACGTGTAAAACCGCGAAATTCTTAAATTAATTGTGCATAAAAACAACACATTTTTCTCTTCTTTCTTCTAGGATTGCACTTTTTGATAATATATCCTGTATATTTTAAAGGGCATCTCAAAATCTGTACGTTGCAGTTCTCCATCACATTCAAATGAACGGGTAAATTTAAAGTCGCTTTCTTTTTGTTCTATGGGGCAAAAAATTAATTGCACTTCAGTGTTATTCCCCTCTCTTTTATCAGAGGTAATCGTTCAATTTGCCGGGAACCATTTATTTAACTCTAGCGGCCCTTCACCGCCAGATGGCCGCCCTTCAACCGTCCCGTCAGCCATTTTGATTGCTCGCCTCGCTCCCAAATGAAAAATGACCCGGTTTATCCTCGGATGATAAATATCGAAACCGAGCTAGGAATACTATTGACAATAGTACCGTTTATATTATGTGGATAAGCGACCGTGCGAAAAAAGACGCGGGAAAACATGTTGCGCCACGCTGAAGTTGTGGATATATCACAAAAAGTAAGGGAATATTATTATGTTATCAGAAAGCGGACGGATATTTCGACAAACGTATTGTGAACAGGTCACGGGTACCAAAAAAATACTTTATTCCAGGTGAGTTCGTCCAGAATCAAATCATATTGTCAAACATCCCACTTCTGATAAAAATAATAGAGGGCTTTGGAGAAACAAAAGCGTAGCGGAGAAATGGTTGGTATTTTTTCGAATGTTTCGCTTAACCCGTCTTTGTTCTCGAACGAGGCTAATGATTATTTTTTTGTTATTAGTCCCGCTTCATGTCCATCTAGTGCTTATTTTCATTTTTATAGTGAGTTATAGCCTCTTGATATATTCAGCGGCTTTGTACATAGTTATTTTTGTTTTTCGCTTGACCAAATGCTCGAACGATCATTTGCCACTAAAAATAATTGCTGGATATTATTTTGCTGAAATCCAATAAATCTTTTGAAGTGGCTCTTTGACGAAAGCTTTTTTACGCTCTGTGAACCATGTAAGGACATCTCTACAGATGCTTGTGCTATTTTTAAAACTTACGTACAAAAAAGGGCCCTTATAACGCCTTCCTTTCGCACTTTTTTTTTCTCATCAAATGAAATTATTAATAATAAGAAAAATCGATCAAGAACTTATTAAGTATTATTTAAGATAAAGTGTAAAAACTCATTCTTTATTGCATGCACGGTTTGATTAAAAACATGAGGGATCTTTTGCTTTCAGTATTTTTCAGTATCTAGTGCAAATTCTCAAAAAAAATAGTAGATTTTTCATTGTTACTTTGATGAATTAAAAATTTTAAGTAATCATTAGTAGGATGTCATAATGAAGAGATATTGTGTGTGTTTTATTTCACAGGCTTCTACGAAAGCGCATTGTACGAGATTTGATAAAAAAGTAACGGAAATTTTCAAATTGCGCGTGTTGTATCATGTCTATAGAGTTGATTCTTTCTTTGTATATTGGTAGCACTGTTTTCAGGAAAGTCAAGAAGTTATTGAAGATGAGGCGAGATCTTGTCAAATGTGAAAGTCCTTCTAACCGTTTTCTTCAAGAATACGAGAGACAACTAGTGGATTTTCCACAACGACAACGCACCGGCACATACCCTCTGCTTATCCAATAAGTCTTGGCGAAACACACCACCGTTGTGATGCCGCAACCATTCTGTTCTCCGGACATGACCCCTGTGACTTTTCCCAATTTGCAAAACTCAAAAGGATACTCAAAGGACAACGTTTTTCAGCAATAGATGAGTTAAAAGCAAAATCGCAAACCATGCTCAAGACGATACCTAAAGAAGCGATGCACCAGTGTTTCTCAAACTGGAAACTACGTTGGCATAAGTGGGATGGGTTAAAAATTTAAGATAAAATAAATACTTTATGAGAAAATTTACAATTCACATTACTTTTTGATCAGACCGCGTATAAAAAAAATTCACTTTTGAGACTATAGTAGATAATAGTACATAACAAGTAAAAGAGGCCTAAGACCTACAAAGATACCAAAAAGCGACCTGTATTGCAGGTTTCTCATAGCCATGAAAACATGGCTAGTGTCGCCCCCATGAGAACAAAAGCAAATTTTTGAACGACGATATTGCAGGGAAAAATCTATCTTCTATCTTTAATGCTAGTCGGGGCCATGTAGCCTCTATTGTAGTTGTTTCTTGCAATATCACTAACATTATACAAGGTGTTAAAGAACTTATGTAAAAAACTTAAAGGTGCGAAAAAGGAGCAAAAACTGATGTCACAAACTTGTATCGGAAGTTTAAGGTCATAGATAATTGCTGAAATATTTGTATTTCATGGCAGCGAGTACTTACAAAAAATTCTGTAATATTTTTTACGAGTTTGTAAGTATCTTATTAAGCCGGACTGGATTTGAAACTCAGCTTGTAATACATTGTTGTAGTGATTGCTGTGCTGTTTTTCGAGAGCACATTTAATAGCCGTATTTCCAAGATTCCTTTTGACAATGGCGCATTTATTTAGCATCGCGAATGTTATGATATGCTCATAATTTTTGGTTGATGCGAAGGAAAATGCCCACAGAAATTGTCAAGTATACCGTGCGAGATATCCTGAACGACGTGCCCCCGCACTGCGAACATTTGTTGCTGCAGCGCAAAGAATTTTGGATACCGATGAAGTACAACCGCGTCGAGATCGCGACGGTGGCCCAGGGCGACCACTAAGAATCTTAAATTACGACGAGATTATTTTAGATCTCGTCGAAGAAGATCCGCACCCTAGTACCAAAAATTTCGCACAGCAAGTAAATATTTCGCGTCTGTTGTGTGGCGGACATTACAAGAAGCTCAGTTGTACCCATATTCAACGTGTTTAAGCGCTTACTCCTGAGGGTTTTCCACTACGTCGAGGTTTTTGCGAATGGTTGTTTCAGGAACATGTAAGGAATCCTCAATTTACAGAAGCCTTTCAGCCTTTCAGCAACAGTTTTCAGTGAACATGTGGGTCGGTATCGTTAACGATATTTTAATAGGACCTTTTGAATTGCCTAGACGCTTAGACGGTGCTTCATTTTCACTTTTTTCGGAGAGTGCGCAACTTTCTAAACATTACCTTTCCCGATCGCTGGATAGGCCGCGGAAGCCTAGTTAGATAGCCTCCCGGTCCCCGGACCTCACCCCTTTAGATTTCTTTTTTGTGGGGATACGTGAAAAGTGTTGTGTATTCCACGGAAGTTCATGACATCGACCAACTGCGAGATCGTATTGTCGAAGCATGTAATACGATTCGTGAGGACGTGGCAATGTTGCAACGCGTGCCAGCGAATTGGATACGTCGCGCTGAAGCTTGTGTGCAAGCAAATGGTGGAAACATCGAACATCTCCTATGAAAATCAGCAGTGCTCAAAAGGTGACTTCTTGCAATGTTGAGGTAAGTCAGATTTTAAAATTACATTTTACTCAACACAAATTCGTGTATTTACCTCACTTTGACATAACGGACATGTGGCAAAAATATTTCGTATAAGTTCATTAACACCAAGTATTATATGAGTGAGATGCTATTATACGACATTTTGAAGGAAGAGTACGAGTTCTTTTTTTAGATGACATGACTTGTATTCAGAAAAAAAAATTTTTCGCGATGTAATATAAGGTCAAATATATCAAAAACTGTGTTTTCGCACTATTAGGTTAGGATATCTCGGAAGCGTGACGTGATGAAGCAATTCTGAGATCGGATTCGGATTCTACGCAAAAAATTATTTTGAAAGTGACCCTTAGCTGCTCTAGAACAAACACAACCACTTTTGTTTCAGATCTGTGTTATTCTTCTTTTTTGAATAAACACCGTATTTAAGCATTTCTCGAGTTCCCGAACAACTTTGTTAAATACAGTTTTTTAACGAAAATACAAATTAAAGGCACTTTACTTAGGGTGTGTTTTATTACATACATATTTGATTACTGCCCATGGCTTCCCAAGATAAGCAAAACTTTTTATCAGGAATAACTTTTTCTTGAAAACTCAACAATAAAAAAGTGCAAGCAAGAGTGTGGTACCCCATCCGAGGACACAGGATATAATACGAATAAATAGTTATTATAGTGTCTACTGCTCCTTGAATCCCTTGAAAACCTTGAATACTCCTTGAATGGATTTAATCTACTTGAAATACTTGAAATTTCCTTGAATCGAACTAATGATCCTTGAAAAATTTTTTCGAAATCATTTTATTTAATTACAATTACATTTAATGAATTTAATTCTTTTTCTCCTTATGTTATGTTGAATCCGAAAATTGCTAAAATTTGGATTCAACTGGCTTTAGAAGTTTTAGTTGAGCATAACCACTTTGGTGAACTTATTGTTGAAGAAATTAAAAAGGATTACCTTAAATTTATAGAAAATGACGCTGTAAAAAAAGAATTAATAAAGTTTAATGAGAAAAAACATCAGCTAGATGAATTTCTTATGAAACTGTGGGCTGAGCAAAAAATATCTGCGAATTTTGTCGAATTTGTAAAACGAATATTAGTATTTTTCATGGAAATGCTGCTGTAGAACGCAGTTTTTTTTCAACAAAGAATTCCTAGTTGAGAATCTACAAGAACAAAGTCTTATATCTCAAAGATCTGTACATGATTTTATTATTGTTAATAATAACGGTGATGTAAAAAATATTAAAATAACTAAACCAATGATTGCTGCTTTTAAATCCTCTTCTGCAAATCGAAAACAAGCTTCACAAGACAATATTGAAAATGAAAGTGAAGAAAAAAATGAAAAAGAAAATTGGTTGAAGAAGCAGCAGATTTAAAATTGAGAAAAAAAGAATTAGAAATGATAAGTGAAAATCAGAAAAATGTAGTACAATATGACCAAAAAATTAAAATTAGATAAACAATTAAAATAAATGATTCTTATTTTAGAAATTACTTAAATATTTTAATTTTGTTTAATTTTTATAGTTCAAAACCAACTTAATATAATTTTGTAACGATTATTGTAATAAAATTTTTATTTCAGATATTGTATTGTTATTTTTGTTTAATAAATATAATTAAATTCCTTCAATATAATATAATTTCAATGTATGTTGTAAGTGTAAAAATTGTGGAAATATCCCATATCATCACGTTTAAATTGTCAATTTTTCAGTCATATATTTTATCTTTAGAGTTATAAAGTTTTACAATCTTATTCTATCTTAATGCGATAGAGAATCATAGAGATGGTCAGATAGATGTTTAATTTTTTTATCTGTCGTGAACGCGGAGCGCACCTTCATCTTCAAGTTAATAACTATATTTTGAGTAAAGAAAATGAAAAATTTCGTGTAAATTAACGTCGATTAGCTTGTACAAAGAGAAACGTGTTTACCCTAGAAATTACCTCCTTGAAAATGAATTAAAATCAACCCTTGAACACCTTGAAAACTCCTTGAATCCGAAAATAAAAATTTAGTAGACACTCTGAGTTAAGTTTTAATGTTGTTTTCTTTATTTCAATTATAATTATTTTATTGCACTAGGAACTAAAAAATTTAGCCACTAATGATGAAAATTTGAATTTAGCCACTAAAATCCACCCTGTAAAAACCGACAAAACTGCAGCTGTTGGACAAAAGTGTTTAACAATCAATCTCAGTTCTTGTTGAATTTTAGGAGTTACCTCTGAGTTAATAAAACACTGACATTTCTGTTTCAACGGGTGAAATTACCTTTATATCGGAGAAAACTTCAGGATAAACCACCGGTGCAATCAAAAACACGGCAAGATCGTTTTCGACAAAGCAAATGGCGCAGAGCGGCCGCATATATATTTTTGCGGGTTTGCAGAAGACAAAGCAGCAAGTGGTAACATATTTCTAACCCTTCGGTAGACAAAATGGCCCTCGATTTGGCCGCGTTCCAGCCGACTGCGATGCAGATTTATTCCCGTTGAGGAACGGGGCAACGCGACGTTGGAAAAACTTATCGACGACTGAGGCTGATACGGTACGGAACGTATGGAATAGTAATAAGTGGGCATTCCCCTAATCATTTGAACTTAACGTTGAATCTGCATAGCACTTACCGCCGGATGGAGGAATACATGACGTGCTTCTTGAGATCCCTTTATTAGAGGCCATTTGGGTGTATATAAAACCAATTTCAGCCGGCTATTAACACTCTTATTTTGTATTTTCTCCCTCTGGTGTTTTATTAAGAGACAATAATTCGATTTGCCGGATTCCACTCATACGCCTCCAATCAACCGTAGCCTACTACAATTATCTGTTATCCCTCTTCCGTTCTAGTCCAGTCAGCGGAAGCCCAGAACATTGTGGTTGAGGTTATTTTTCATAAATTCCCAAGATTTTTTCACAAATCGACTACATACAGTCGGTTTGATTAGAAAGACCATTAGGATCCTTTTAAATCGCTTCAACTTATTTGTGCCACGGTGTAAGTCATTTCGGTATAGAAAAACATTTTCCCCTATCTTCTCTACTTAAGAAATGCACATCTTATTGAAGTCTCTAGAAGCAGCCGTTTCCGTTAAAAACTCATCTAAAGATGATGATGCATGCAAATTATGTATTAGAGTGCTTCGTCAGTAAAAAGCATCATTGGAACTAGTTGACGATTAGTGTTGACCTATTCACAAATTTCCAATCTTCTGGCAAGATCTCTTGGGTATGTACGTTTAAGGATACAAGTCTTGTTTGCGTTATGTACATTTGTTTTTATTGGCATTTCGGTTATCTGCTCGTTCAGAATGATAATGACTACTTGGAAAAAAAAACAGCCTGAATTTTTTTTGTGAGAATTGCAAAAATAAAATCTCTAAACAAAATGTACAAAACCTGACAACAATAACTTTCGATTCACTCTAATAAGGTGCACATTTCTTAAGTAGAAAATATAGGGAAGATACAGCCAATCCTCCATAAAATTTGAATTTCCCGTCCCAAGAAACCTCCGCCCTGCGCATACAAAATTTCATGAATTTAACTCAAAGTAGTCGAGAGATATTAAAGAAAATGTAATTATTTTTTTTTTAATTTGACATCCTGTATATCCTAAACGAAGCGTTTCCAGACCCTAAGTTCATAGGAATTTTTTTGCTTAAAATTGGAAGTAGGATATCATACTGAATTATGCACATCTCTTCCTGAAACACCCTATATACGTGTCCCACGATGACGAGACATTAGACATATTTCAGAGACTACTTCGATTTTAATTTTGAAAATTTGGACAATAATAGTGTTTTCGGGCATGCCCTTCTCAACTAAAATAAGGGCGTCCACCTAACGCTTCCGGTTATACTGGAAGTTGACGTCATCTTCGTTATTTGAAGAGGAACACCCTGTATATTATTGCAATTTTGGATTCTACGTCAATTTTTAGGTGAACTTTCATAAAGGTTTCCTATTCCTAAAGTTAACCTTTTTGATATATTTATTTTTTTTTTCAAAAGAAATTAAAAAAGCACTGCCTAATTCAAAAAGATGTGTATTTTACAATAATAAAGTTAGAACGATAAAATTTATAGGGGACATAACTAAAACTCTAAGCTTGCCAGCCATAATTTCAAAATGACTTAATTTCATACAGGGTGGTAGAAATTTAATGCCGAATTTAGTCAACTTTAAACCATCTTAATTTATTTCTTTAAATGGAATTTGTGCGCAACCTGATAAACAATTTTGTTCTTTTTCGAATGGTATAATGGTTCCCTATACCTATCTCTTCTGATTTTTTAGGTATTTATTAATTACTTCGTGATTTGGGCATATCTTTTCTAACTGCTTTAAACCACTTCTACTTTCTAGAATAGTCCGTTGGTACAGTTATAAAATGTTTATTTGGATTATTTATTGACGTATTTGTACCAGATGGTACAAAACACCACTTATAAAATATATTTAAATTAACTGAAGGAATTTCAAGATTGGAAAATCAAAGGAGTGAAAGGTGTAAATGAAGATGTCTTGCTGGCTTATTTTTTCAATTTAAGTGAGAAATTAGCTCCATCCACATCGTGGACTAAATATTCCATGTTGAAGTCAACTTTGAGAGTTTACAAGAACATTGAAATTTCTAAATTCGGAAGACTAGCTTCATTTCTAAAGTCTAGGCACAAACATTTTCAACCAAAAAAATTCAAGGTCTTAGAAACAGAACAAATCGAACAATTTTTGCGTGAAGCGCTAGACGAAGATCATCTTAAGAATAAGATAGTTTCTACTGAATAGTTTAACTGAGTTATATTTATTAAATTTGTTGTTTTTAGATGGCGTCGATATTAGGAGCTTTTGTCGCTTGCCGTTGCGAGGAATTGGCCCATCTAAGCATAGACAATACAAGGTGACCCGTTCATGTTTCAAAAAAACTTATTTTCCCATGAGGAACTTGCACACAAGTTTTTTTGAAATATGAACGGGGCACCCTGTATAGAGAACAATGGGCAGTATATTCAGATCATGATTTCAAATACTAAAACGAACAAACCAAGAAGCTTCGCTGTGTTAAATGAAGGATTTTGTATTAATCCAATTGAATTAATTAGAAAATATTCTAAGGTAAGGCCTCAAAATGTGCAGCATAAAAGGTTATTTTGCAATTTTCAAAACGGAAAAAGCACACGTCAATGTGTTGGTATTAATAAATCTATCAAAAATCCCTAATGTTGTTGCGCGATTTTTGGGCTTGACAGATTCTAATTTATATACAGGGCATGACTTGCGTCGTGCATCTGCAACTCTCTTGGCCAATGCTGGAGGGAATATTACAACACTCAAACGCCACGGTGGATGGAAGTCATCTACCATGGCAAAAGGTTATATAGAAGTCAATTTCCAGCAAAATTGATATTCCTAAAAGGATACAAGGGGTGCAGACTCCTGAAGCAAGCACAAGCAAAGGGGCAACCTGTTCTATAAATTTACCACAATCACAAAATGATTCCAATAATCCTTTGCCATCAAATTACGGCTTTACCATAAAGGTTAATGTTAATATCAATAAGTAGGTAGATTGTAAGTTTGTAGCGTTTTAGGTTATTTGTTGACTTAATACTGTTTCAAATTGGTTTTCTAATAGAAACTAGAAAAATAAACCAAACACTTGTCTTTTTATAAGTCACTAGTGGGTTATGAGTCATAACTTACTAATGACTTATAAACTTATAACTCACTATTGACTTATAGGCCACATTATTCCTTTAAAATCAAAGAAATTATAGTATCATTATGTACATACAAGTGTTGGATAAATAAATTAATTCCGTTGCCATACATATCTGAAAACATTTCAAATCCGTTTTATTGTTCGTCTTTGGCGCGCGACCTATGCCGTCTGGATTTGCCCCCGTCCCGTTCATATCGCGATTTTTCCCTGCCGTTAGGTTAGGCCGGACGATATTGGAAAGGCGACACGGTTAACTGACGACCAGCTGCGAAAGGGAATGGAAAAACAAACGCCCGCACCGTAATGAAATAACAAAGCCGGGATCTGGAATTCGTTTGCCGTGCCGCGTCGATCGGCGGAAAATTGAATTTTGAAGTTGTGGCAGGAAGGAATATGTTGTCGTTCCCTCCTTCCCTGTCTCCGAGGAGATACTCGTAACGTAACTCCCTTTTGCGCTGGGCTATTAATTAATTTTCCCGACTATAATTATTACCCGGCGCTTGAATTGTTCGAACCGTCGACGTATCTAATTAAAAATATTTCAGCATCGGATAAAGGGTGGAAATGGGAAAGGGCGTCTGAAATCCTATTCAAATTATTAAACGTGACACAGTGAAAGGTATTTATAAGCACCTTTTGTACTTTTAGGGGAACAGATCTGTAATATAAATTTATAAAGGACTTATTCACATCAAGTGTAAAATATTTAAAATGGATATATTTCCAGTTTAGCTTATAAAATACGTATCTAACTTTTAACAGCTTGTTACTTACGCAGTCCAGAAAAGAAAAAAGCTTAAATTTTATTTATATTTTGCTATTTAATAGTCGTTTTTAGTTTACTACTAACGAATTTTACGGTCATTACAGTCATAAATGATTACAAGCCACGTGACCCCAGAGCTTAGGCAACCAACAGTACATGGCTAGTAAGGCATCTAAAAATTCCTAAATCTTAGCGTCTCCAATATTGATTATTCGTTTACAATAAAGAATGACAAACCATTACGTCTGCGCTCCAGATAATGAGATCGCTGATTGGTTAAATAAAATCTCGTGAAAAATTACACCAATCAGCAGCCGGTGAAACAGAATGTTGCGTTTTAATGTAAACTTGATCTTATTGTTTTAAAAAATAAGGAAATAAAATTACTGTTTCAAACAAGATTATTGGTCACGTGGTAAATTACATATAAATCGGGTCTTCTGGTGTCCGGCATTTTTCTTGTGTGTTGTGTACTGTTTAATTTTTATTATCTTTTGTTTATTAATATCTATTTTAAAGGTTTTTATAAAATTTTCACCGATGTTTCCAATTTTTCTGCCGTCGTGCCCGATTCCGCTACAACCCTCCACAGCGCTGCACATGGGATACCACCCCAAGAGATGAAGCGGATCGCTCAATCCATAACGGCGTGGTGCAGTTTTCACTGATGTTTCCAATTTTTCCGACTCCGCGCGCAAAAACCACTACATGAGGTTCCAATGCTCCGATATCGCAGCCCCCATCCCTGACGACGTAATTACGTCTCGAGGCCAGATTCCAGAAATTCAGAAAATTTCCGAAATAGTCTTGAGGATCCAGAGAAATTCCATAATCCGGAAAGGTCATAGACGGCAATCTGACGACGGGATCTTGTAGGGGAGGGGGATAGTTAATGAAAAATACATAAATTAGTACAGCCAATTTTGTCCCCACTCACCCATATAATTTTTCAGAGGCACGATAAAGAAAAAGTCTTCAGATGATTGTAGGTATTAAAAAATCTACAATTTCTTTTTTTTTATGCATTAAAATAGGTGCATTATTTATCGAGATAATTGTAAAGAACAGGCATTTTTGCAGTGTTTTTTTAATTGTTAATAGCTTTTGCAGTAATGATCATAGGCGAATTTTAATCTACTAAAAATGAGGGTATTATAACCCTATATATATGTGGCCACAAATTGGGCCCGATCGGTGCAATAGTTTATGAATAATTGCATTTGTTTATCCCAAACACGATTTTTTTTAAACGATTGAGCTAGGTCAGTGAGTGCATAAAAATCAGTTTAAACGCCGGGAAATGATAGTTACAAGTCTGAAAATTATGGTATGTTAAAAATAATCGACTTTTTTCAATTTTGTTTGGGTATTTTTTTATCAATAAATAGAAGTAACTCCGGAACTAACGGTCTCAGGAACACGACAGTCATATCACTGGATAGCTGGTAAAAAAACAAAGACATGTATATGCCCTACGCCCTTTCTGGACCGAGGTAGCCCTTTTTTTTAAATCACAGCTCCATTGTTTATAAACATTAAGGTCTGAAATTATTGCTACATATGCACAAAGGTCTAAACTTTATGATACATTCAACTCTACGAAGATTCATGAATAAATAAAAATCTTATAGTAACTCAAAGTGGAGGTAAATTTTCTTAGCTCGTTCAGTCGGCGAGGGGGAGGACCAGCTCGTGCTGAAAAAACAGATTCAAAATCGTGCCTGTTCGAAAATTTTGCAATGTTCCGCTTGACGTAGAAGCTTCATTTTTATTTAAACTGGGGTAGCTCGTCGAAAAAATGACAACTAGACCACCAAGCAACCCCTAAAATATCATCCAACCCCTAAAATAAGGGCTCAATTTGTGGCCACATATAAAGGGTTATAATACCCTCATTTTTAGTAGATTAAAATTCGCCTATGACCATTATTGCAAAAGCTATTAACAATTAAAAAACACTGCAAAAACGCGTGTTTTTTGCAATTATCTCAATAAATAATGCACCAATTTTAATGCATAAAAAAGAAATTGTATGTTTTTTTAATACCTACAACTTTCATATGAAGACTTTTTCGCTATCTTGCCTCTGAAAAATTATATTTGAGAAAAACCTCATTTTCACTACTTTGACCATTGTTTATACGGAGTGGGGGCAAAATTGACTACTAATTTATGTATTTTTCATTAACTATCCCCCCCTAACAAGATCTCGTCGCCAGATTGCTGCTATCAATTTCTTCTTGAAATCGCTCTTTTTCCCGGAGAATGACTGGCCTAAGGAGCCGCCATGGTTTTTGAAAGCAGAATTTTACCGAAGACTTGCCAAACGCCGGACACTAAAATTAAAAGCGATCGATCGTTAACCTGGGTCATTGCTATGATAAAATGCTTCTTTGTCGCAAATTTCAATAATCGTATAGTGAATATCTATCGTAAATTTCTATAATTATATTGTAAGGTAAATTGCAGTAAATAAAATAAACCATCCAATTAGCGTAAAAAGTGAATATCGGTAGGTTATATTAAGAGTGCCTAAATCAAATTAGGGTATATAAACAGACTTTATTAAGCAAAGCAAGTGTAAATTAAACTTAAAAAGCCTTTACAAATGGACCCTAAAATCTGAGGAATGGTAATTCCAGTGTAACTGACAATTATTCTGTAAATTGTGTTTGTATAATTGTATATCACGACAAGTAATCAAATGAGCGCAATTTTCCAAAGTAATTTTTCTGGCCTTGAAAGTTGAGTCTCTAAAATGAAACAAGATGATTCTAAAAGAAAAAGGTATACTGTTCCCAACGGTCATAAAACGAATCTGATTGTAGAAAAAGGTTTTGTGTTATTTGGTTTTAAAAATTGATAAAATTTGAGGCATAAAATTCAAATCTCATATTTACCAGCACATATCTCGACAACGAAATGAGTTTAATAGTTGATACTTTGGCAGCTTAAAAAGAGTAATGGGTTTAGTTAGCTCACCAAAGTACCAGTTTCTAGAAAATCTTGTTTCAAAGTTATAGGCATTAAAAATTTGAGCCAAATTGACGTGACGAATTATTTCAGCAATTTTGGGAGGTAACACCAATAAAACTAAAACTTTGTACACCTTAGGACTGCAACAACCATGCAGAGCACAAAAAGTTATCCTTGGTTGCCATTTTTCAGGATGCTAGCTGCTACGATTCTACTTCAAAATTCGCCAATATTTAGAAAGTCTCTACAAAAGAAGCTTATACAGGGTGTCTCATAATTAGCTGCCAACCCTGAACAGGACGATTCTATGATCAAAACTAAGTAAAAAAGTTCATATGAACATGGGTCCGGAAATGCTTCCTAAGGGCACAGGGACCCATTGAAGAGGGATGAATGGAAATAATGTTTTTGCAATATCTCTCAATCGCGTTGTGATAAATGAATGAAATTTGGTATACACAGCTAAATTTTGATGAGCAATTTGATGGACTAATCCATTTATTTCCACAAGGTCCATTGGGGTGGGTACGGGGGGGCCCTTGGTACTTTGCGTGTGTAACTTTTTCATCTTTGACTTTTTAACAAATTGGACAGCAAATTCCGTTTTCCCGAACTGTTTTACGTTAAAAAGGTACTCTTGTTTCAAATCGTTATCTTTAACGGTTTCTGAGAAAATCGCTCTTGAATTAATCCCACTTTGGTCAATTTCATAGTAATTTAAACAAAAAAAATTTTTTTGTTTAAATTTAATCTAATTTTAATAAAAAAATAATAATAAAAAATTAAATTAAATAAAAATTAATCCTTTAAATGGAAAAGAGAGGAAAGGAAAATTATTATTATTATTTTTTGTTTAAATTACTATGAAATTGACCAAAGTGGGATTAATTCAAGAGCGATTTTCTCAGAAACCGTTAAAGATAACGATTTGAAACAAGAGTACCTTTTTAACGTAAAACAGTTCGGGAAAACGGAATTTGCTGTCCAATTTGTTAAAAAGTCAAAGATGAAAAAGTTACACACGCAAAGTACCAAGGGCCCCCCCGTACCCACCCCAATGGACCTTGTGGAAATAAATGGATTAGTCCATCAAATTGCTCATCAAAATTTAGCTGTGTATACCAAATTTCATTCATTTATCACAACGCGATTGAGAGATATTGCAAAAAAATGATTTCCATTCCTCCCTCTTCAATGGGTCCCTGTGCCCTTAGGAAGCATTTCCGGACCCATGTTCATATGAACTTTTTTACTTAGTTTTGATCATAGAATCGGCCTGTTCAGGGTTGGCAGCTAATTATGAGACACCCTGTATATACTTTTCACTCCGCGCTGCCCTCACCTCAACTATTTAGGTTTCCTTCCAGAATTCCCCACCTAAGCGTTTGTTTTTGCGCTTCCTTCTACCAACTGTCAATATTACGTTTTCATTATTATACAACACCCATGTAACAGGTGATGTCGAAATTGATACTATAAGTATGGTTTTGCACAGTACGTCTTAGGACAATCAAGAAACACAAATTAAAGCGTAGATTATCAACCCAAAGCAAGTTGAACTCACAATGGAGGAAGAACTCAAATCTCTGCGTCTTTCTTTGACAGCTCCAAAGGCTAACGTCAAAAAAAGAAACGCATGAGATTTCTGAGAACCCCTTCACCAGCGAGCGGACGACTAACGTCCCAGCACCAAGGGTGAAAACGGACCCAGATAGGTACGCTCCTTCCGTACCCATTATAAGGCTTTACGACCCCTTCATGATGTTGAGGAGAGATGAGAGTAGGTCAACTCCACCGAGAGCTAATCAAACCGAGCAAAATCCACGACAGGAGCCCATCGTGGGGCTATGGCAGAAGAAACAACCGACCTACGTATATACCACCTGAAATGTGACTCGGCCAACTGTATGAATAATCTATGCTTTTATTACAGTAATTTTTTGTGAAATGTGTTATTTAAGCTTCAGCCATAACCCTTTAAAATTACAACTCTACTTTCAAAAACGTGTGTACACTCGACGCAAGATAAAGGTCTCCAACCTAAAAGGAATACTACTTTTAAAGGGTGGACTATTAATAGGAATTTTGGGAGGCATCAATAATTAGGGGCGTGCCATATTTTTTTTGTGTAGGCACGTGTGTAACGACACATAACAAAAAATTGCAGGCCTGAAGTATATGCGTTATAAAAAGAGAAGAGTATACAGGTTTTGAAATTATTTTGTCTTGCCACATTATTTTTCTTGTCCCTGAGCAAATTAATATTTTGAAGTAAGAATTTGTGTGATATTCTGCAGAGTAGGTAGGTAGGTCATGAAGGCAACAAAATAAAAGAATATTGTAAACTACAGTTTTATTATAACTTATCCGCGGTAATTTTTAAGATGCAAGCGCACCAAGCGGCGAAAGCAGTAAGCTCCGACACAAGGTAATTTTGACATTGCCGTTCGTGTTTACACATTCATTTGAACAACATTTGTCTTATTTGCCGTTATTATTAGTAATTTTGTTATCAAACTGCGGTTATCCGACTTTTGTGTTATTTTATAAGTTTCAAATATTTCATAAATAAATTTTAAGGCAAGTATTTATGTCTACTTTATTTGTCTCTAGCATTACAATTTAATGTACATTTTATTAGGTTATAACTATGAACTTATCCGTTGTGGAATACATTTCCAATTTACATATATGCCATCGAAACACTCGTTGTATATCGGAAGGAGGCATTTTTTAACGCTGATCATGTGGTACTATATGGAAAAATTGGGCAAAGTTAATTTAAATTTAGAAATTCATATTGTGTCTGCAAACTAGTGCCCTTACTTACTAACAACCCTCATGAAATTCAGGGAGTATTATCTATCGGCAAAAATATTTTGAAAATTTCTTCAATCGTTTGATGAAAACTTAATTCTGGATTTTTCTTGGACCATGACGAGCAACCTTGAACTGAACAATAATAGTTTGACAGTTTCTTCTTTCTAACCATAATTGCTGAAGTTTTCCTCACACTATTTTCTTAAAATAACAGTGTTCAAAAAACGAACACTAAACACAGTTTTAAATAAAATACAAAACGAAATGTCACACACAGAAGAAATGTTGGTTTACCTTGAAATGTTTACCTCATGTTTACCTTGCTTCGCTAGTATCACTTGTCACCGCCAGAGGGCGAGCTCTTAGCTGCATTCGCGAATACAGTTTCGGAAATATTTTAAGGACGTGTTCTGGAAGTGAAAATAAGTAAATAAGTTCATAACATTATGGGTCCGGAAATGTTTCCTTTCTGAGATACATGTCGAAGAAATTTAAAATCCGTTTTTTTTCTAAATATCTCGAAAACGATTTAAGATATTACACTGCCACTGAACTATACACCAAAGCTCAGCGTAATATCTTAAATCGTTTTCGAAATATTTAGAAAAAGAGGATTTTTTTAATTTTACAACTATCAGAAAGGAAGCATTTCCGTGCCCATAATGTTATGAACTTATTTACTTATTTTGACATCATTTTATAAACAATGAAAAAACAAAACAGTTTAATAATATGTCCAACCACCATCCGAACCAATGACGGCTTGTAATCTGTTTGGCATAGATGTAACAAGGCGTCGAATATAATTCACGTCTAGGGCGTTCCAAATATTTTGTATACGTTCCCAGAGCGTATCTCTATTTGGTGGAATATCGTCATACTGTTCATTCAACTGACGCATTACATAAACCCATAAATGTTTATATATATATAAACCAAATTTCTTTCTTAGACGGGGATGCAAGAAATTTGGTTTTTAACTTAGACAGCCGTCTAATTTTTGGCTTTATATATATATAAGAAGTAATTTCCATTTTGTTTCATTCCAAAATATTGATTAGAACACGAGTTATCACGGAAATATTATTTTTGGGGGTGAACATGAGGGTTAGTTTGCATCCGTTTAAATCCGTTTTAGACTAAAAGAAAAAATATTAGTCCTTATTAATATGTATTTACCTTTTTGAGATTAACAATGGATATTGAGCATACAATAATTTAAAGAAACACACGTTTACTGACCCACGCGCATTGACAATAGCGAACGAAATAATCTATCTTTGTCAAAAACATACGAGTTGTACTTCGATACCATGAGTGCGACAAAGCGAACGTGAATTTTTATCTTTGTCCTGGCAATGTCGTAGAGCTAAATAAAATTCTAAATATAAAAAGGTAAATAAATTTGTGTCTAAAAAACAAACGTAAAAAAAATTCGAAGGCAACTATTCATTATTTTAAATAATCAGTCGAATAGTATAGAAAAAATTGTTTTGTTACGTCATTAAAATTAACGATTAAAAATTTGAAATTGTTATAACTTTCTTATTAAAAATTTAAAATTATATCTATTTCTCTGACAAGAAAAGTTACATTTTTTAGAGTACATTGAAAAAAATTACAAAATTCATTCATTTTTCTGCTTGTTATGATTTTTTAAATTTCTGAAATCTTCCCTTAACTTCCAGCCTCCCTAACTCTGTTAATTTTAATATTCCAAGAAAAAGTCAAGAGGCCATTTTTATGTAGAATTGTATGTTTTACAACTTTTATAAGAAACTTCAACTGATTTCATTGCGGGCACTTATACAGTGTTCATTAATGGCGTACAGATAAACCAGAGGCCCATTCTGTGGCTAAAATTAAGTAAATTTTGTTACACACACGTAGGCTCTTAAGGCCGCCATTTCCGAGCTGCAGGATTTTAAAAATTAAAAAAAATATTAAAATTTTTAATTTTCTTAAATTCATTCAATTTAATTATTCGTAAGTAGGTAATAGACGTTTCGCAAGATTTATTAACTAGGATGGATCGATTTTCTATTGTAATGTAAATGCAACTCTTTTAATAGAAACAAGATAATAAAAAATGCATACGGGGTTTGCTATAACAATCTACCGATTAGTCCCATTTTAAAAATGCCTTTCTACCAGGAAAGCATTTTTGTACAAAACTCGTAAAATGTCAGATGTGACAGTAAAATATTGCCACACAAGTTTAATGGGAACGCCCCATATAGAAAAGCGGTTAAGCCGTCATATTTCAAACAAAATACGATTCAGATTGGAAACCTTTATCTTGCGTCGAGTGTACATAATTTTGATTCAACATCCTTTAACTGTAACCAAACCTTTAAAATTTGGATAAGATTTGGACTTTACAAGAAATATCAAAGTCCTATAGTCATTTATAAACCCTTCTTATAACAACATGTGAGAACACCACTGGAACCACTAATAAATGACAATTTTTATCGTCCCCGCAAACTAATGATGCCATAATACATATTGTATTTCAAAAAAGAAGGGTAGTTTTGCAATTTCGTATCGGTAAATTAAAGTTGTCCGTGGATTGTGATTTTAAAATACAATACAAAGTAAACGGGCGTCAGCTGCATTGCAGTAGCTCGAATTGCTGAAAACCCGCCGGTCAGGCAGTAAACAATGGTTCCTGCAGACCTGTCTGGTACAGGCATTTCCCTAAATCATACAGTTTTTTTTGGTTTCGCAGCATTAAAAGAGAATTTACGAAACTGCTTGTTGAGAATTTGTGCAAAAGAAATACATTGCATTCCACTTATGTTTTACATAATCAATTTAAAAGAGAAGTGGTACGGGGTGTAACGCAAAAGATGTCAAAAACGAAGGAGTATTTTCTTCATCGATTTATCTTATTTATATTTATAATTATTTAATTATAATTTAATAGTATTTTCTTACACAATTTCGCCCTAAATGGGCTCATTCAGCAATACTTAATTTATAACTTGTTACATTTTCCATAAATCCGCTAAATACATGGTGAAAAAATCAGATCGATATATTTAATATTAACCGAGTTGTAGTGTTTCCAAAGAGCTAGGCAGTATGAACCAGGTTCGAACGCTACGCAGCAACTTGACATTGAAATATTTGAAAAACTTATTCCCATATTTATTTAGCCATGCCCATATACACATCTTATCGAACTAAACGTGGAGGTGGTAGAAATGTATACGCCCAGTTGGAAAATGCGCGCGCGGGCAAACGGCGCACAAACACAGCCGCACCGGGCGACTGGCCGTAAATTTCAGTTGTTCAGCAATGCGAAATTATTTTATTGTTGATTATTTTTATTTAAAAACTTTTCTAACCTAAACTAACAACCTTTCCTAGCAAGGATATGTTCATACCTTCCCGTTGGTTCTTGCCAAGCAGTATTGATTGATAATACTAATACCAAAAATATGCAGTTATTTCTTTTAATGTGACGTTATTTCATTATTATTCCCCTTTGAGGCTGCAGTTATAAATTATTTTTTATAAATCGGAATTTTTGCTTATATTTAATATATAAAAAATGCGAATTGCGAATATGCGAAATCCATAAACGATATCTAAATTTTGTAAGAGCAAAAAAATCTTCTAAAATAGTGCCTATTTTTAAAAATATAAATTCTGTCGTCATTGGCCTAAGCCAGAATAAATGAAAAAGTCCAGTTATTAATAAGCTTAGTATCTGGATGTAAATATTTTTATTTAAATCATTTCCAATAGTATTTATATTTCCGGCATTGTATATGTAAGTATATTTTTCTGCATTAAGGGTATTTATTGGTGTAATTGTATCTTTAAACCGTTTATAATGACTGTTGTTTAATGTGAGTTTAATTTGGTGGGAAGTAAGCTTTCCCTACACTTCGTTTACAGTATACAAATAGTATATGGTATTTGTAGTTAGGAACTCGACTGTATCATTAATACCGACTATATCGTAGATTATAAAGTTTTTTTATGAAATATGTCGCGAGATATAAAATCCTCCGTTACCTCTCGAGACACCCCACACATAATTATGCCGCTGGCTCAGGAAATTCAATAAAACAGTCACTAATTCCCAAAGAGGGAACTCTCATATCAAAAAGCGATCCGAATGAAATTAAAACTGCCTCTGCCACCCGAACAAAGCCCCTTCCGAGGGGATCTCCAACTTCCATGCCAATTGAAACAGCAAAGATCCGATTCACAATCAGCTCCTCGTGAGCGCGACGAACTCTTCTCATAATTGAGGATAAACGTGATCGGCTCCAGATGGTTAATAATTCCGTGGGCGTAGCGCGGAGGGGGCGGGAGGGGGTCAGGGCGCTTGTCGGATATTACATTTTACGTTTCGGGCGCCCTCTACATATTAAACAGTCGTTATTGGGTCGGGGCGGTGGTCCACAAAAGAGACGGAGGTTCGTGCCCAGAAGGTGCCGGTATGGAAATCAGGGGGGCCCGGAATTTATATAAGGGCTAATGTGGAGTTCCGACCGCTGTGATTATAATAATAAGGGCGCAAATTCACCTGTATTCCTATTAAGAACTGTATAAAATGGAAAGTTGGAAAAAATTTTACACGGCACTGAACAAAAATAATAATAATAATAATAATAATAATAATAATAATAATAACACATCCCCACCAAAAATAAGTGAAAGGTCCGAAAGATAAGTCCATGGTATATACGTTTTTGGGATCCCTGAATCCGAATCAGGGGTCCATTTGACCCTTCCAGGTGTATTAAGTACTCTGAAGTACTAAACTCAAAACAATTAAGTAAAATATTTATGTTTCTTTATAATGTATAAATACAAACAATGACAACCAAAAGAAAATAATGCTGCTTACATTAATATACATTGTAAAATGGAGTAAAAATCAATTTAAAAAGTTCAAAATTTAGCTCCAATATCACATATATCTCAAGTAGGTAATCATAGGTATGTTAGAAATACGGGGTTTTCACCCCCGATTAAGACACAAAATTTCAACAATCGGTTTATTCCCTCAAACGACAGAGTTGTCTCTTGTTTATTAGCTATGTCGGGACTCTGATGACTCCCGTGACCGACTCCCGTGTTCGCTAGACGACACTAATTGTAACAAGATTTCGCAGCGTTGCCAACTTAACATATCTAGTTACTTACCAAAGTCAGTTTAACATCAAAGTGGTGTCGCGGGAAAATTTAAAATACTTTGTGGATAGTTCTCAATTCTCATTAATTAAAATAATACTAAAGTAATAAAATGAATGCATAGTGACACCCAATAATAATAAATTAAGCGTAAAATTTTGTGGTACTTTTTCTTGTTTTTTTTTTATGTAAATGTAACGTAAAATTAATTGTATATCACGATCTTATATTTTCCACAAATACTAATTTTAAAATCACAAAAAATCATCTGCTAAACTACTAACTTTTACCAAGTTATAATAGTATTATATTGTTTAGTTTATTTTGCTAAATAGGTTTATTAAAGGTAAGTGAATTGGTGCAATAAGTGTTAAGGACTAAAAACGTTGACTGAAATATTGAGAGAATATTTCAATCAACACCAAAATATTTTTTTTAGGTTAGAAAGAATACACAAGGTATATATTTTTTTACCGTGGCAATATTCCTTAATAATTACATTAATATATACCTAAAAATGTTAATGTACTTAGGTAAAACAACAATTGTGCAGTATCAGGATATCAGGAATTAAAAGGTCAATGAAGAAAAAAATGAGAGGGCAGTGCAAATGAATAGATCCGAAGGATCAGTAATTATTGCAGTTTGACAATGATTTCACAACAATCAACCCCTGGCTGATAACACCGCTCCATTTTTTTTAGAAAAAGTGTAATATTAAATGCAAATTAAAAGACTTATAATAGTTAGATTAATTTACAGAAATGTAAACAAAAGCAATAACATTTGGTAAAAATTATACAACATATAAATCAATATACTCAAGACGTAGAGTGTAGATGCGGAAATTAAAAAAATATATATATATAAACAATATTTATGTTTGTCTTATATTCAAAATATACATAGTAAAATGTGGAAACAAAAAAAAACAATTCTCTTAATGATAAAAAATGTGTATGTAAGTTGGAGACTCTTTCATTATAATCAATGTAGCTGTAAAAAAAACTAAACAATTAAAAATATGAACGAATGGCACTTTGCTTAAGTTTTTTATAATACATAACTATTAAAAAATAAACAAATGAACCTTATTTAAAGTGAGGTTATTTTACCTCCACCAGAAACTCGTAAAACTCAATTGATACCAACTAAATTTAAACAATAAAATTTGGTAAGCAACTGAATGCTAGATCGATTTATATTGGCAACATTGCGAAATCTTGTTACAATTAGTGTCGTCTGTGCTCGTTGACCCCACGGACCGCGCTCCTTCGGCTGACCTCGACTGCTCGCGTATTCCGAAAGGGGTTCTGGCTGACTCAGTAATAGCGACGTAGTGGATGATATCCATCTTTAATAATCAGCATCTAACAATTGTATCTGCAGTACAAAGTAGACTTATTACTGCACAACAAGAAACTACAAATATAGGAAACATACGTTTTATGAGAACACTTGTCTGATTGAGCATATATTCCTTAAATTTAACTTTAAGAACTGCAGGATTCAATAATTTAATATCTCCTTACAGACATCTACAAAAAATTGAGGATCTATGAATAGGAGGTGATATAAGACCCCTATAACGTAATTTAAGTGTATGGACGTCTGTACGATATGTTCTGGATTCTGGATTAGTTTAGAGGGTAACTCAGTACACTGAGGCCCCATTGAGCCCCTTGTGCATCCTCTCAGCGAGAGATCAGATCTCCTGAGCCGTCAACCAACCTACCAAAGAGAAAAAGGCTATGACGTTGCTCAGGGGGATCTCTCTGGTGTAGCCCATAGAAGACCACCGTTCTCCTAGCACGAATTCTCTCATTGACGAGACACCAGTACACTCGCAGAGTACATGGAAAACTGTCTCGTTTTCCTGCTCACAAATTCTACAGAGAGGTGTTTCGCACTTAACAGTTTCAAAAAGTGCTGACAAGGAAAGCACGATGGAGGGACCGAATCCTAAGATAGCTTGGCGGCTAATTTATTGCCATTGCACTGGTCGTGTCCTTTAACCCAGCATACAGATATGATGTTGGTACATTGTCTTCCGATAATACAAGATCAGTACTTATTGTGTACTAACTGTATAGATTTTAATACTTTTACCCATTATTTGTCTGCGTACAATTTCTTTAGCAGCTATGGTTATACTTGTCAATTCCGCTTGTGTCACGGTGGCACGCACATCCATAGTCTACTGATGTCGGATGTGTAGGATCTAGAATAGATCCCTCATGCTGTACCTTCTTTTCTTTTTGATCCGTCAGTGAAGATATTAATTACATCCTCAAAAGCGGTCTCCTTCTCGTTTTTGATGAGTACTGTGTAGGGTCTATCAAACACAAACTGAGGAGAAATGCTGTCAGTGTCTGCCTGCAGAAGAAGCATCTTCCTGACGTCTCATTCCACAGGCGACATCTGACTTCTACACGTTCTACATTTGGTTTAACAACAACATTTTTGGAGCAAAGCAGAGTTATCAGAGCCACCTCCTTTAGATAAATATCTAAGGGTGGCAGACATAGCATCACCTCCTTTGCTAGCGTTGGTGTTGTTCGCATAGCTCCTGTGACGCTCAGACAAGATATTCTTTGCACCTGGCTGAGCTTCTGTTTAGCTGCTATCTGTTGAGTTTTTAGCCACCAGACTGTTAGCAGCTCCCTAGGCCAACATTGGTCTCACTATGGCAGTGTATATGCACATGATTACCTTTGGTTTCATCTCCCAGGTTTTACCAACGGCAACGGTACTCCCTTTATCAGTTCCTACAAACTAAATTCTATTATTGAGGTAAGCATGCACAAGTTCAACTGAACTCTCGGTAACAGCTTATGATTAATTTTGTCAAATGATTTAATTGTTTTGACTTGACAAAATTTTAGTATCAATAAGCCTAATTAAGTAAGCTTTAATGCTTCGTATATGTTAATTTACAGTCCGTATCGATTGAGATTTTTGAGAACAATTTTTCAAGATAAGATATTTTTTGCTTTGATGAATTACATGAAATCACTATATCTTACTATTGTGGTATCGTAACTACTACTCGCTTTTGTGGTGTCGAACTATTTTGTTGTTAAAAGATCTGCGAGGTGGTTTTCTTTTATGTTTTCTCGACTTCAATGACAAATCTCGTTTTAACGACCAGCAGTAATCGCCTATGTTTCTGTCTTGGTAGCGACGCTACATTTCCTTAATATCTTGGTGAAATCATTCTTCCTGCTCCTCATTGTAATCACCCAAATTTTCTGGAAACTAATCCACATGAGAATATAAAAAATGTAATTTGAGATTCATTAAGCAGCCTACATTTTCATGAGTCCCAATTTGATGTGCAAAGGTGGAATAAAGATTTTATATATATATTGATGGCTCATGTATTATATTCTTAAACCCAGGATCGAAGGTTTCTCTAGCAATCCAAAAGCTCTTTAGGTAATACTTTTTTCGATCCCGACTATACCATTCCTATCTAAAGCGAGGAGCATACTTAAATATTTCGTAGTTGCAATCGTGAGAATTGTAATGCGAATGACAATACATTTTATTTTATTTTTGTTAATAAACGGTTAATTTTCAAGCAAAAACGTAAGAGAGGTAAAAGTTTTAAAATAAACCAGGCTATCTGATCTGATCTAAAACTTGTAGAGAAAATAACTCAAGGGATGCTTATTTCAACCCCGTCCAATGGACAGAAATTTTCGAAAAATTGTTGAGAAGTAGCACATTCATTAGTAGAAAATTTGTGTAAAATTTGACTATCATATCTTTTTTGGTTTTCAAATTACAGCCGCTGTAAGTGGTGAACATTTACTAAGGTCATTTTTTGCAAAACGTGTTCTTTTGGCTGTAGATTCACCGGTACCACTTGTGCTACTCCTTTTGAAAACACCCTGTATATGTTTATATCTGTAACACCCTATATCTCGAAAACAAAGTATTAGACAACCCTAGTCCATACGAAATGAAACAGATTATGGTAAAATACCGTCATGCGGACTTTTCCAAATGATTATTTCACGCCGCTTAATCCCGAGCTAAATCCCGCTAGATATAACAGTCAGCGAAGCCGTAGCTTACACATACAATTCTCTGCAATTGCACGTAACTCGCTGATAGCACATGTTCGCTGAATAACGATTGCATCTGTAGCGTGGTGCTTGCAAAGCACGACTGGAAATTGGCATCATTACATATACATCAGTTGCCATAGACCCACCTCCAAGACTCCTACAATTAGATTTATCCGGTTAATATCGATGGTTTACCGTCATATTTTGTTTAAAAATATGCTAATAAGGAGCCTTCATAAATGATTACAAGTCACGTGACCATAATTTTATTTCCATTGCGTTGACAATTCAGTTTTGGTAAAATTAAGAATTACTAAAACGCTAAGGTCAAGATTACATTCAACAATCGGCGATCGATTATCTGGAGCGTAGACGCAACGACTTATTATTGATCATTGCAAAAGGATTCATTTTGACTGATGACGCTAAATTGACATTTGTGCATTTTCAGTATCGTCCGTCGTCTGTGTTAGAATTCATTTGTTGTCATCTTTTATTGTTTCCTTTTGCTTCAATATTAAATCGTACATATTTCAAACTAATCAGTTGGTCGTTTTTAACTGGAGCATGGTTTCACATACAGGTTATGTAAATAGCCAAAATTGTAGAATGTGGGCTGAAGAAAATCCTCATACATTTCTAGAAACTAATTTAATTCCCTTAAAAAGAGGTATTTGGGTAGCGATGTCATCAAGAAGATATATAATAGAGTCTAATAAATGCTGAAAAATATCGAACCCTTATATTAGAACCATTTCTAGCACAATTACATGACGATGCGTTGCGAGAAGGTTATTTTTAACTATATGGAGCAACAGCACATATTGCAAGAGCAACAATTCAATTTTTGGGAAAATTTTATGAAAATCGACTGGTTACTCTAAGGCAGGGGTCGGCAAGTAATTTTAGGTGGGGTCCGGATACTTTTGAAATTTTTTAACGAGGTCCAGATAAAAATTCATATTTCTTACTAATTTTTTATTTTCATTTGCATTAAGAACTCAAATCAGTCACAATTGTAAAATACTAGAAAAAATGATAAGGGTGGCACTCAAACATAAAAAAATATTTTTTAAATAATTTATATGAGTACCTAATTTATATTTTCAAAAAATTTTTGGCGGTCCAGTATTTTATCTTCCGCGGTCCGCCAGTTGCCGGGGCTAGGGTTACGCCCAGCGAGGTCATCATATCTACCTCATATAGATTATTTCTTGGGATATCTAATATTTGTCGGTTTTTAAGATCGTATTATTTATGAAATCTTTGCTATGCCTTATAACGAATTGATTCAAATTTGGTGTGGTGTTAAAATTTACATATATGTATAATTTACTGTAAAATTTACAAATTTTTGTAGGTCAGTGGCGTAGGAATGGGTAGTAAAGTGGGAATTTTTTACGCCAACTTCTACGCCAATGACCTAATAATCATTTTTAGATTCCGTGGACCATTCTGCATAAAAAGGTATACTTGTTGAAAATCGGTATAGTGTATCGTTTTACCGAAAATCTCAGTTGAATAGGAGACTGTTCTTCTGATAAGAAATTTAGTTTCGTAAGGATATGAACTAAATTTTAAATTATTATTATAATGTCACGTATTACCTTCAAGAATTCAAAACAATATTAAATAATAAATTCAAAACAATATTAAATAATATCTCTACATCGGCAAAACGACTAGTAAATTTTAAATATAATCCCTTTTATGTAAAATGATTATGTCATTGGCGTAGAAATTAGGGTAAAAACGGCTTTTCTACCCATTCCTACGCCACTGACATACAAAAATTTGTTAATTTTACAGTAAATTATGCACATGTGTAAATGTTAACACCACACCAAATTTGAATCAATTTGTTATAAGCGTATCAAAGATTTCATAAATAATATGATTTTAAAAACCAATCAATACGGCCGTGTACACTGAAATCGGTGAGAGTTAGACCTTTGCTTTATAAGGCAATTCTGATTTATTTATTGAGTTCTATTTGTGGTTAAAGTTTGATTCACTCGAACTGAAACACCCTGTATATAACGTATTTCTACACAAATTAGTCTTGCTTAAAATTTGAACAGTTTCTCGAATGGGGTTATTTAGTTACAGCTCATCATAAGGACAACATTTTTCGAGACAACGTAGTCAACTTTGATTAAGCATATCTCAAAAACTATGTGGTAAAATGCGTTGAAATTTTACAAAAGGATGTCTCAGGTGTATAATTAATTATACTAAAAGTTTCGTAATTATTTCGAATAGTATCCATTTAGGTGATAACCACCTTAATACATTTTTTTCGCATCCCGAACAATAACGGTTAAAAATAGGGACGGTTTAGATTTTTTCAATTTTCACGTGATTATCCTGCTTATAACTCTAAATTTATAAAACGCAAAAGTAGTTTGCGTTAAACCATTTCCGTTTGTCCTAAACTAATCTTAACTTGTAATAAGTTTAACACATTGAATAGCTCAGCTTTTATGAAAGTTTCGTATATTTAGATGTCATAATACGCATTTTTAATACATTACTATTTCTACAAATGTTTCTTGTTTATTTCAATATCTTCTCTTACTATTTAACATAGTAATTTAATAGTTACATAACTAATTATGTGTATTTTAATTGCATGTAACTATAATAGAAATACTCCACTCCACAAAATATAATAACTTGAACTGTTTATTTATTTATTTAGAAAACGGAACATAAACAGGCTGGTTAAGAGCCCAAAATATAATCACTAAATATAATTGATTAACAACCAAACCAAACATATATACACACACATATATACACATATACAAACATACACACATATATATACATACATCCACATACATATTATAGATAGTATATACAGTATAGATTTATTTATTATTTATTATTATTATTATTTTATTATAGTATAGATATACAGTATAGATACAGTATAAATACACTAATAAAATACAATAAATAACAATAATTTAACTATCTGTACTAACAGTATGTTGTTTGTTTTAGTGCTCTCTTAAAGCTAAATAAATTGTTGTAAGTTCTGAACATTCTGTTCAAGGGCGAATTTTGTCCAGAGTGATAGTGATAAAATGACTCTTGAAATAATGTATTAACTCTAAAATTTCTGGGTGGTACATAAATATTTACAAGATTTTAAAAGTTAAGAGAGTCAATTAGATTTTTCAGAAGTTTAAACAAAAATATTACGTCATTCTGCTTTCTCTTATTTTCTAAAGATCCAATTTTAAATGTGTTGTAGGAAAGCCGAATTCTGGAAAGTATATACCCCGGTCACTTTAAAATTTAGGTATATAAGAAATTTCTTTTGAATAGCTTCAAGACGGGAGTTATGAACCACATACTGGGGATTCCAAACGGTTGAAGACTAAACTATAGACATAAGCAAAATATAATGACTTTAAGGAATTTACCCTTTTAAAATCCTTAGATACTCTGATAATAAACCCTAACATCTTACTACTTTTCAATGTAATGTAATCTATATGTGGGGAAAAAGTTAATTTTCTATCAAAAATAACACCTCCTGTAAGTAAGAAAGCCTTTCGTTGTTGAAGTTATAGTCAAATCTAAATAAATTTTTATTGCGAGTAAAACAAATATAATGACATTTCTTGAAATTTAAATGTAGTTTATTCAGGAAGAAGTAGCTATAAAATGCATCAAGAGCATTTTGAAATAATGTACATTCCGCAAGGTTATTTATTTTAGATTATATCTTAAGATCATCTGCATACATTAAAAAATTACAAAATTTAAAACATTTATTTATATCGTTTATATAGATTAAGAATAATAATGGACACAAGTGAGATCCTTGAGGCACTCCAGAAGTAGCTGTGAATGAAAAAGAGCGGCATTCGCATTCGCAGAAAAGTACACTCATTTTATTTTAAAAAATAAATACCAACACTAAAGAAAATTTTAAGTGAACTTTCAGAGGACAACGATTTGCCAAAAATCAGTAGAAGCAAATTATGGGCCGTCTTACGAGAGTTGAATTTTTGCTGGGAAAAGCAGAACAGGAAGTCAGTTCTTATCGATAAAGATGAAATTATTTGTTGGCGAAGATCCTACTTAAGATCAATTAGAAAATTCCGTGACGAAGGGAGGAATATTTATTATCTAGACGAAACTTGGGTCAACGAGGGATATACTGTAACAAAAGTATGGCAAGATAAAAATGTAAAAAGTTTTCGACAAGCATTTTTGGATGGACTTTCAACAGGGTTCAAGGCACCTTCAGGTAAAGGGCGAAGATTAATAGTGACACATATAGGTAGTGCCAGTGGTTTTGTAGATGGCGGTTTACTTTTATTTGAATCTAAAAATACAGGTGACTATCACGAAGACATGAACGCAGATGTTTTCGAAGAGTATTTTACACAGATGTTGGATCTTATTCCTCCGGGGTCTGTAATTGTCATGGATAATGCCAGTTACCATTCACGGCAGACCGAGCGGACGCCTACGACTGCTTGGAGGAAAGCCGATATAATTCAATGGTTATCCGGAAAAAACATTTCTTTTGAAACAAATATGGTGAAAAAGGAACTTTTGACACTTGTCAATCTTAATAAAGATCAGAAAAAATATGTTATCGATGAAATGGCAACAAATCGCCAAATAACGGTACTACGGTTACCACCTTATCACTGTGAACTTAACCCAATCGAATTAGTCTGGGCGCAGGTAAAAGGAGATGTAGCGCGAAATAATACGACGTTTAAATTAAGTGACGTGAAAATTTTGTTAAAAAATTCCTTGGAACGAGTAACTGCAGATAACTGGCAAAGATGTATACATCATGTACAAAAAGAAGAGGAGAAAATGTGGGAACTCGATAATTTAATTGACGTTACTGTGGAACCTATCGTTATCAATCTAGGAGACGAAGATAATTCATCAGAATATTCAGAGGATGAATTTTAATATACCTACTTTTTTATTTTCTTTATTGTACATTTATACAACACTACATTTACTCACCATAATTTGAATTTTCAAAATACATATATTTTTGTGTGGAATAAAAGTCTATTCATTAAATTTAAATAAATATTTTGATAATAATATTGAATAATTTTATTTGAATTACTAAAAACCCTCTTAACCCGGTTATGATGCTTAAAGTAGCCTCATGTTTTGAAATGCTGTTTTTATATTGTTTACTTATAAGAGAAATGGACCGAGAAATTGAAGCGGCATAGACAAAGACGGATTGTCGGGGATTAAATTTTAGCTACCTGCTACAATTTAGTACAACCCGGTCACACAAAGTTTTTTTAAAAGTACACCTCATCTATACCGATAATACATAATATAAAAATATTGAATATAAGCACCAGTACTACATTTATTTACGATTTGCATACATAATAAGCTTTTATTACTCTCTTTCATTTCTAAACAGACTATAGATATTAATATAGTTCGTATATTGTATTAGGTTCAATTCAATTGATCTTTCAGGGTAAAAACCGTGCTGTAGCGAAATTATTGAAGATTTAACTGCATTGAATAAGTGAGCGTAACTCACCTTCTCCAGTACTTTACTAAAGATATTTAATTTACTGATAGGACGATAGTTTTTTACTAAGTTTATTTCACCTGTTTTGAAAATAGGTGTCACAAAAGCTGCCTTCCACAATTGTGGAAATTCATCTTCTTTGAACGATTTATTAAATAAAATAGCTAGCTACATTTTTTTACAAAGATTGAAGGAATTCCATCAGGGCCAGCACCCTTTTTTTCGTCTAAGTTGACCAGAATATTCAGAACCTCATCATGATCGACTCTTATACTACTTATATTTATACTACTGTTGTTTATTTAGTTAATTTCATAGATATAGACAAGCTTGTATGAGTTTGCTTCAGTAGTTTGTGGACACTAAATTTGCGCTCTCCGTTGTAAACCTTCTTTTAGCATTTGCACGTGAAAACAACACACAAGTCTCGTTGAAATCAAACTAACTAGTTATTAAAGTGAAATAGGTTCGTTTTTAACTAGTTCAATTAGTTTGCTGGTAACCGATAAAGACATATTAATATTAAAATAAACATTTCATTTATTTCAGTGTATCTGTAAGATTTACTTTTGTTTATTTAATTTAAATTAACTACTTTTCCCTCGTAATAATGTAAATGTAAAATTATAAAAGTTATGTATGGGTTGTTAAAGTTAAACAAATCATAACTGAACTTTTGGGTTAGTCTGATAGATAATAATTTTCTCAATGCAGAGAACTTATCGATACAGTATTGTATACAGAACAAAACATTAATTAACACCTATCTAGGGACCCGGAGAGCGCTATAACGATATCTCCCGCACCCCAGACGATAATGTAATTAGATAAACGGCCATAATCCGCTCATATTCAACTTAAATTGGAAAACTTGTATACGGGTTGACTCCGAATCGAAGAGAAGAAAGTCGCCCGCAAACCATTGTTTGCTCTGTTCGGCGCGTGGAGGTACCAGTTTATGAAGTTTGCCCCGGGTTAGATAAACAGTCGCTACTTTTGCGCGAATATGATCTTCGGTTTCTGTTTCCACCCCTCCTTTGCGAATTGGAGGGTGCATATCACGCTTCGCATGAGAATTAACTCCGGGGGATTATGGGGGATTTAGAAGGGACGGCTTTATCTTTGTTTATTTAAATGTAGTTAGGTGGAATCTATAATTCAGTGCTCATTCCTTAAAAATGAATATTTTGAGTTATAATATAAGTATAGTATCTTCGGAATTAATATTCTCAGACTGTTTTATTGTTCTACTAATTTTGATTTTGATTTGTTATCCAATTGAGTGCTGAAATTTTCGAAAAGTTCAGGTGAACTTGAGCTGTACAGATTTCTCCACAGCACTGAAGCATTTTGGCTACTAATTTTTTCGGATGGAATGGATTGACGTGAAATTTGAACTGTAGTTAGGGAATAGCCCAAAAAACAAAAGTTATATAGTGCCGATGTGTGCTTTTGCCCTAGGGATGGATGCCACCCCTTCTGGAGAGTGGGATTTTTTTAATTAAAAATAAGCAAAAAATATTCTATACGAATTTTTTGTACAGTCAATACTTTTTGAGTTATTTTGCGCCTAAATATGTTCGTTTTAGCCCAAAAAAGGCATGTTTCTGAGAATATCTCAAAAACTACAAGTTTTATCAAAAAAATTATCATAAGCAAAAATGAAGGTAATTAAATAGCAAAGAGATTGCGAGTTATGACTCCCAGAAGTTGAAGTCAATTTCGAAGATAGCTATAAACGAAACGTTCAATGTCCTGTAGCGGAAAAATTAAAGGTTTTTTCGAGGAAAACTTATATAACACCAATTAAAGTTCTTGAAAAGATCTTTAAAATGAGTCGTTAGCATGAAAGTTAATGAAGTCAAAATAAAATGATTGTCTTGATTTTTGAGAAAAAAAATCGGTATTAAAATTAATGAATTTACGGAAAAAAATTAAATATATTCCTTCTGCAATTTACTTTATTTATGTATTAACAGTAGATTCTGGGAATTTGAACGATTTTAGAAGCCTAAATTTAAACGAAAATTTCATTTACTTTTGAGTAAAATTTTTAATTTTTTTAAAAAATCGCCTTTTTTCAAAATATTTCAAAAACTAACAAAGTTATAAAAAAAATGATAGAATAAGAAATTGTAGGTTTTTTCTTAAAGAACAATTTTGTAGGACAGAATTTGACTGAGTTATGATCGTTAGAAGCTCAAAACTAATGTCAAAAGCCGGGACGCGCGGTCACTTATTTATTAGTTCCCGGAACGGAAAGTAAGATATTTCAGTCGTCACAAATTATCGGAGGGTTGATGGGTTTCAAGTAAGTCGCCAAGATCGTCCTTCGGAGAAATTTGCCAATATTTTTAACGAGTTTACTTAAACTGTCGGGGCCATGTGTTAAGCGTCTAGTATGAGAAAAAAATCGATATTTAATATCCCGCGAAACCACAAGAAGAACGTGGAGATTCCAAATTAGAATTAAATTATATTGTAAAATTGACAGTAATTCGAAAAGAAAGTATACCTAAGCAGCTGGGTTTTTTGACGGATTTTTCCTAGCTATAAGAGTAGATTAAATGAGATCGACTAATCCGTCCCGTAATTGCTACGCGGAGTCATAGGGGAAGGTTAGGGTTACTAGTAAGTGATATAATTATTATTATAAATGTAAAGTCAAGTCAATTAGGTAATTATTAACCTAATATAGTTATATACAAGCTTCCCGATATTCAGGACCTCGCCAATAAGACAAGAACAGAAACTTCTGGACCCACGAAATGGGCGTGGTCAAAGCGAATTGAGGAATTTAGGAAGGATCTCGAAAAAGTCATATCGTTCTTAAGTTTCACATTGAGCAGACTAATTATTAACTTTAAAGTCTCGGGCTAATTAATTAATTTTGATAGTTTTTCTAAATTTTGTATAGAGCGCGCATTCCCTGAATCTCGGTACGCTATCGCGATTGAATCAATTAATTAATAATGTCGTCGAGCCGTTGTGTTTTTATTTTGTTTCTTTTTCCCTTCCTAGAAGTTTTGTGTTTCCTTTGTTTCTCCAACTTCAGTGCTACCCTGTATAGCCAGCCACTAGATTACATCCCACGTAAGCAATGAAAGGGTAAGTGCTTGGAAGTAATTTTCTGAACATACAACAATCCTAAGTTCCCACGTCGTAATTAAAGTATAACGATAACTAAATAAACTCCCTTTCGAGAATTAAGTAGTCACTCTTTCGAGAATTGAATAGTAACTCTTTCGAGCATTAAGTAGATAATTAATTAAAGGTAGATAATTAAAGAAATAACCCCTCAGGTTACACTAAGCTCCAAGACTGCCTTTCCTGAGCCCTTTTAGGTTACAAATCTAAAAAACGAAGGGCTCAAAAAACTGACAATCACACAACTTAAAGTGCTTTAATTTCCCTACAAAATGGTTTTCTTGAGTAAATTTATAATTTTAAAATTACAAAAGTTATGGTAAAAAAATTAATCGCATTTTTTCAGTAAAATTTTCGGTGCGGATAAATTACCATCATCTTTGTGTATTTTGGAGCACTTGTGAACTGATTTGAGTAAGTACTTTAATAATATACATACACACACGTATCCATTTATAATGTATATAATTTTTTTTATTTGATATAAATTTAATAAAAAAATATTAAGAATAAATTCAATAAAATTAAAAAAAAATAATTATATCATCATACTCACATACATATAATTTTTAGGAAATTTTTTATAAGGGTAGAGTTTTTTATGAAGGGTAGGTCTTCCATAAGGGTTTTTTGGGTGGCTGAAAAGTTGCAATATATCATAGATCATTTGAAAACCAATAAAAAGTTTATAATTCAACATATGCATACCATTAAAACATCTCAAGCTTTCAATAATATTTTATTATAAGTAATGGTTTTTACGGTTGCAACTATGTAATGAATCGTAAGCTTTCTAATGAATAACAAAAGATATGCAATACATTGTGAATACACTAAAAGAATATTTTAAACTGTTAAAAACTTTTTTTTTCAATTTTTTTGACCATGGAAGGTTAGTTTTTTAGGATTTTTATGGATTGAAAAGTAATTAAATTTCATAAATTATATTAAAAAACATGAAAGGAACTTTATCCAACATATTTGAACATGAATTGAATCTTTAAAATACGTAAATCTTCGATTTTCGCATTTTTTTCGTACAAGGGTAGTTTTCACCCCCAGCAGAAAAAAGCACACATCTAGACAATATAAATTTTGAAGTGGGGGATTAGATGAGATTGTATGCAAATTTTCAGGAAAATCCATGCTATCCCAAAAAATTTTTGCAAAGTTTAATATATTGGTATTAATACTTTATCAATCTCTTTTACGCTTGTTGAAATCATATCTGTCCCATCGCGTTCAATATGTACAGGGTGTCTCAAACTCGATAGTATGGGCTTACTGTGAGGATATAAAAAATTTAAATAAAATTTGGGACATGTGATGTTAAATGGGATGAGGTAAGCTCCATTTTCAATCGAAAGTATTATCTTTGAAATTTGACTGAAACAACTAATGCGTCATCAATTATATTTTTTCAGAAACATATCCATTTTTTTTTCCTTTAAACAGCAAACATTCAATTACTTTCCAACGACTACTTGATCCTTCTTAGTTGGTATTTCTTGTGAGACTCTTTAGAACGATAATGCTTATAACTTTTAAACGGGAAGTAATACAGAAAAAATTCTCTAATAAAAGTTCATTAGAAAAATGAGATTTTTTAACAGGAAAACAATTTGAATATGTTTCTGGGAAAATATAATTGATGACGTCATTACTCATTCCTGTCATATCCCAAAAATAATACTTTCGATTGAAAATGAAGCTTACTTCATCCCATTCAACACCATGTGTCTCAAATTTTATTAAAAAATTTTGTATCCTCACTGTAGACCCATCCTGTCGAGTGTGAGCCACCCTGTACAATAACGTACCTCAGGGTTCAACACTTGGCCCACTGTTTTCTATTCTTTTCATTAATGATATTGCGATTAATTTTAACACCCATTTTTTACTGTATGCTAAAATCTATGCGTGTATCAATTATGCATCTGACAGTAAAAAATTTCAGAGCAGCAGTTTGGACTTACTCAACGTATGATGTGACAATAACTGACTACCTTAAACAGATTACCAACAGTTTTCTGCTCTCATAGTTGAACTGTTCTGTTTATTTTCTCATTTGCTCTTTGGTTTGTTCATATTCACGTATTATATTTATTGGTAATTGTGTGTATTTATTAACAGTAATTGTTTGTACTTTGTCGTTTATTTTTATTAACGTTTCATTATTTATGTGTACACATATTGTTATTCTGCTCTCTTTTTATTAATTGACAACAGTTTTATTAGTACTTTTGTTTTTTTTAATTTTATTGTAAACATTTTTGGATTACTTCATTCTATAATTGAATTAAATTTGATTTAAAAATAAAAATTTTGAAAATGATGCTTGTTTCCCTAAAGTGTATTAACTTCAATTTCGAGCGCAAGGTTTCATCAACAGATGGATTCAGATTCAGCGTATCAAAATCATATAATTTTCAATCGGTTTCTTTAATTATACGAGATTTTCTGTATTTTTTCGCAATTTAAAAAATGGAGTGATGGAGTAATTCAGATTCAGCGCATTAAAATACATAAGGATACATATGTTTATAATAGTCTTTGTGAGAGAGCTTTTTTCTTTTTTTTGTGTGCCTCTGCAAATAAAGACGGAAAATATCCAAATTAAAAGTACTTAAAGTTCAAATTTCTGATAACTGAATAAAATTGGTGAAATAATTACAAAAATTTGTACACTTCCAATTACTTTCCTTGAATTATTAATAAGTTTAATCCATGGATTGAGACTGAGACTGACAGTTCACTTCTCGAAAATAATTATTAAAACATAACTTTTAATCGGAAAATAAATGTAGCAGTGATTTCTTCCGCGATAATTACGGAAATGACATCCTAAGACATGTTCAGTTTAAATATCAGAAGTGGGATTGTAACCCTGAGAATAAAAAATGTTTTTTCAGCGGTGATTGGAGCTTTCTTTCGGGACCGCTTTTAGCTGAGGATTACGCCGGCAATTAAATGATAAAACGAAAGTCGTAGATAATATATCTGGGGCGGTTAGACCGGTTAATCCAATTCGGAAGAGAGCGTCGATCTTCTCCGAGGAAAGGTTGTGATAATTTCATGATAATCCCGTTTTACCCCAACCAGCGGTCAGGAACTATGCCGATTAAATAATTCATCTACCCGCAGGCTGTCGGCGAGCATATTAAGAAATGAAGGCGGTAGTTTCCCATGAATTATAGTTATAGAGCCACGCGAGCAAAAGCGGGCCGTGGTGGTGCTTTAGCTTCGCGAGTACATAAAATTAATAATAACGGTGACGTGTTGTAGTATGCAGGGTTGAATTCTATCAAAACATGTTTCAGGTTCTAGTTGGAAGATATCAATAAACCAATACGTTGGTGATCTTGGATTTGACCTTGAGCTTAAGTTTCAAGGTCATACCCAGCTCAAGTTGAAAAATGTTAGATGGTATACCCTATTTTTTATGCAAGCACTCGATGAAGCCAAAAATTTTTCCGGTACGTCCTTACGCGTCGTGTAGAGGTCAAACTAATTTCTCTTTCAATAATTCGACAAAATGCCATTGTGGAGGAAATCTTTCAAGTAAAACTTGCAGGATTTTGAATGACAGTGTCGATGGTAACCTTGGATTTGACCACATCACCACAACTCACAAGGTCAAACCAAGGTCAACTTAATATTGAATGGAGTACACTATTTTTAAATCAGCAACCAATACAACGATACATTTTGTCAGAATCTGGAATCAAAGAATTTTCCAAGATGTCTTGACAGGTGATTTGAAGATCGAATTTAAAATATGACTTGAAACAGTTTCCTCCAAATGACCTGCAGACATAATTTCTAGTTTAAAAATCGGACGTAAAGTTGACATAATCGTTTGCTGTCAAAAAAAATACGATGTTGCATTTAATATGTTCAAGATGACCTTGATTGGACCTTGAAACTTGAGGTCAAGGTCAAATCCAAGGTCAGCATATTGGTTTCTTGATATTCTACAACTTTTATCTAAAATTCTTTTTAATGGGACTCAATACTGAAAATTTATCGCGGGTTCGGGCCTTTTTGAAACATGCAGTATAGATCGTTTGAAAAGGATTAAATTGCTTAGAAAGTGCTTCATTTTTGGGGCGTAGAGTGTTGAAACTGCAACATAAGCATTAAATTCAGTAATACTGTAATAATTAGGCTTAGTGCACGTGCAGAGTCTCACAGAGCCGACGCGTGGGTCGGTGGCCTTCACAGCTGACTAGCGTTTTGAACTGTTCAGTTATTTACGGAACATTGCACTAGTTGGTGTCGCGTCGATACGTTAATTTTTTTACGTCTGCTGTAAATTGTATTAGCCGTGTGTATTTAAACAACTATTTATAAATAGTAACATAATTTGCATTAACAACTATTAGATAGGGAAGTGAAGTAAAATGACAAAAGAGAAAAGAAATAGACGGGAATTATCTCAAATGTTGTTTTACAGTGATCCCGAAGCATTATAAATTCTTTTTGCAAAACTAGTGACAAGACATTTGAAGAGTCATGCCTCGTCCAGTGCTGAAGACTCTGTATTTTTCTATGAACTTAAAAACGCCTTTCTTTCAAGCAATATTCCATTAAACAAACTAGAGAACCCCAAGTTCCGTAACTCCGTAAATATAATGGATGATGTACAAAAAAATATATACGATGCCAATAATATGTGCCCAGTCAGTAGTACGTATAAAAGAAAAAATGCAAAGAATGTTGGAAAAAAAGCAGGATACATCATTTTGGAAAACATATACAGCGTGTCCCACTAGTGCAGGAAAGTCCAATATATGTTAAAATGAGGAATATATGGATTTTTCTTTTTACTTTGTTGTCACATTTCTCGGAATGTACAAATTAAAAATATATTCAACTATACAGGGTGTTCCACTTTTCCTAGACAGACACCAACTTTGGTTTTTTAAATGGGAACACACATTTTTTATATTTTTTTCGGATTCTACATCAAAAATAAAGGGTCCTTTGTGTAGAATAGTTCTATTGAAATATTCAGTTTTTGAGATATCTCGCTTGAAAGGTTTTTCTAGTCGATATTGGTTGCTTACATTTTCTGATACTGACAGGTTATACTAATAGCTACTAAGCCCATTATTTTATCAGATGTTTTGTAAGGATGACTCTTCCGAATCATGCTCCAAAAACTGACCTGCGCTATACAGGGTGACCAAAATACACGATGTTAATTTACTGTTTTGGAAACTGCATGCGTGTGTTCTTGTTGTCTTCTCATAATTTGTATTTGTTGTTCTTACAAACCTCTCCTTCAGTTTTACAAAACACTTTGTGCGATGATATCTTTGTAAATCTGGATTATTAGTTTGGTAAATACGACTTACCAATAAACAGTTACCATGAGTTTTACTAATTATTCTATTATTTATTTACTAATTCTTTTTTAAAGTAATTCATTTGATAATTATTACTGTCGCTTTTCTATTAAACCTTATGTGAATCGAAAATTATCCAGATTATCCTTTGACAGGAGCCTACTACGTTTATTATACATATAAGCTATTTGTAAACTTCGCATTTTTTCATAGAAATGAGATTTCATGAAAAACTAATGAATTTTGGTATAGAAGCAGGTATAGCAAAGTTGTAAAGAATGTAATTCTGCATCACATGGTATGAAAATATACAGGGCGTTTCATTTAAAAAAATCGAGATTTTTTCAATTTTTCAATTGGCAATTTTGACATGATATTTTGGTCACCCCGTATAACGCAGGCCAGTTTTTGGAGCATGATTCGGAAAAGTCATCCTTACAAAACATCTGATAAAAAATGGGCTTAGTAGCTATTAGTATAAACTGTCAGTATCAGAAAATGTAAGCAACCAATATCGACTAGAAAAACCTTTCAAGCGAGATATCTCAAAAACTGTGAATATTTGAATAGAACTATTCTACACAAAGTACCCTTTATTTTTTATGTAGAATCCGAAAAAAATATAAAAAATGTGTGTTTCCATTTAAAAAACCAAAGTTAGTGTCTGTCCATGAAAAGTGGAACACCCTGTATAGTTGAATATATTTTTAATTTGTACATTCTGAAAAATGTGGCAACACAGTAAAAAGAAAAATCCATATATTCCTCATTTTAACATAGATATTGGACTTTCCCGCACTACTGGGACACGCTGTATAAAGTTTTATCTGGTTCATATCAGGAATTACCAGCAAATATATTAATATATAGTTCATGCCTCAAAAAAATTTCTCGTACTGTCCGTTGTCAACAGTAGACGTTGAACGGTCATCTTCCCGACACAAATTATTATTAAATGATAAACGTCGCCGTTTCACTAAAAAAAACTTAGAAAAGCACGTAGTAATATATTTTATCTCCTTCCAGTATGCCACGGAAGCCTTGTCTCAACACTAAGGTTTATCGGGTAAGTGGTGTCATTTAAATTTATATAGGTATCTTATCCTCTACTTAGCCTTGCTCTCTGGTAATAGTACTATGTTGCGACATATGTTCTGTAAATATATTAATATTTTCATTCCTAATCTGACTACGGTCCTGTTAAACTCCGCTCCGCACTAAGCCTAGTAATAATAGTATTTCTGCAAGCATTCATAACACCCCGTATATTCTTCTCTCGTACTTTTTTCAACGGATTAACACGGCACTTGTTATAAAACTTTTTAACTTTCAGCGGTTAAGGACATGCAAATTTTGATCGACTTTCGGTTTTAAAGCGACAACTAAACCCAAACACGTGTTACGCCTGGCAACTTATAAATAATGCATCAAATCGACGACAGTTGCAAAACTCGGGATTTTCTAAAATGCTCTTTAAGTTTTTCTGATGTCTGGCAAGTTTTTTTAATGGAAATTTCCGATGGAAGCGAGTTCTGCCAGCGGGGGTGTCTCGCTTCACAGAACGTTTTAAGGTGTAAAAATTGGTAAATAAACAGCATTCGAAATGTTAAACATATTGTACTGAATTCCAGATTTAAACCTTCAAACTTTTATTTGGTTACTTCCATTTACTTGCATACTTTCATTAAAAGTAAAAATAATTTGTAGCAGTCAAGTATATTCGACATTTTGGATACTAATGTTTGAAATTTAATTCTTTAGCAATCTGAACTTTAAATATTAATGTTGACGTAGATGTTAATGTCGACGTTGATGTTAATGTTAACGTAGATGTTAATGTTAATGTTAACGTTGATGTTAATGTTAGCGTTAATGTTAACGTTGATGTTAATGTTACTTATACTCGACGGCTGAAATTATAGATAGTGATTCATCGCTAGCTCTTGGACTAGTAAGGAGGATGAGGCGTACGGGGATCTAAAATCCATAGGCGTGTATACGTAAAAGGCAACAAGATGTAGAAAATATGGAAAAATATAATAAAACATAACATCTATTATTTTTAGAGGTTTTATCGAGAAACCTTCAAAAATATTTTAGTAACATTTTGTTTTTAAATTTTAAGTATTTTCTATAAAACGATGCCCTCTTGGGCATCGATAACCCACCACTACCCGGCTTACGCCTCCGCAAAATATTGTAATGTTTACTATTAATATATTTATTTAAGTAAGTACTTACATATTTTATAATAATTATCTCACGAATATTATCACTGTCACACTTTCACTTAACTGCCACATAATCACTTCACTATTAATATATTTAAATACTTACATATCACATTATTCACATTATATATTTTACATTCACATTTCATTCTTTATTTGTGCCCAAACCAACTCAATTGGGTTTAATTCACAGTGGTATGGTGGTAAACGGAGTACACGAATTCCTCGATCTTTGGCTATATCATCCACTACATACTTAATGTATTGACCTTTTTCTTTTTGGACAATTTTTAATAATTGTACTTTTAGCATGGTTTCTGTATATTCAATATTTTTCGATTGTAAGTCCATAATATTTCCTTTTCTCCATGCTGACGTCGGTAACATTTCAACTCTTCTACTATGATAAGGTGCGTTATCCATCACAACAACTGCTCCTGGCTCCAGATATGATAAAACATATTCAAACCATTTTTCAAACACGTCGCTGTTCATATCTTCATGATAATCTCCCGTTTTTCGTGACTCAAATACATGTAAACCATTTTCTAAAAATCCCGTATCGCTTCCAATATGTATTATAATCAATCTTCGTCCTTTTCCAGAAGGTGCCTTTAATCCAGTAGAAAATCCATCTAAAAATGCTTGTCTGTTACTCTTAACATTACCATCCTGCCAAACTTTTGATACAGTATGACCTTCGTTTACCCATGTTTCATCCATGTAATATATCTTCTTACCAGATGCACGAAGTTCTCTTATTTTTTCTAAGTATTCTCTTCGCCATACCACAATTTCGTCTTTTTCAACGAGCATACTATTCCGATTCCGTTTCAAATATCGAAAATTCATGTCACGCATTATTCTTCTAAGAACCTTATCAGAGAAATTAGGAATATCCTCATCTTCAGCTATTGCAGCTTGAATTTTCTTTATCGTTGGTATTTCATTTCTAAAGAAAAATCCATGAATTTTCCTACGTATGGAGTATTTCAAGTCAAAGTCGACTTCTATTTCCTTCCTCCCTCGTGTTTCCACTTTTTTCTTCTTTGGATTCACTTCTACACTATTTTTATGGCACGATAAACAGTAGCAACGGATACTTTTGTCAACGAACTACACATATCAACAGCTTCACTTACACTTGTATTAGAATTTCGCGACTGAATTCCTTTATACACGTTTTTTACCATTATTAATTCCGCATCGCATAGGTTAGGGCGTTTATGAGCAACAGACCGTTTGCTACAACCGGCACTTTGATCCATTTTAATTATTATTCCTACGTTTTAAAACGTCCCGATTGTATTTTTTTAATTTATAAATTTACTATAGTCACGGAATATGCAAACCCTCGCGCGCGCTTATAGTTTGACGTTTCTAACTACGACTAACTCGAATTCTACGTACGTCCGTTTACACCCACTAAAAAGAGCACTTCCCTATCTGTAATAAGTGCGATAGACAGAGATAGGAAATAAATCGCGTTCAGTGTAACTCAGTCTATGACTGTTATAGATCCTATCGATGTGCAAAGAGAGCGGCACATCATTTAACATAAGCAAATAATATTGAACCGTTATAAAAATCATTTTAAGTTTTATACACTTTACGGTAATAGTGTTTCTATATTATGTATGAATCACTATCTATATTTTCGGCCGTCGAGTATAATGTATCGTGGATTTATATTTAGAATTAATTATCGTTTAGAGCACAGTTTAAATTTTTAAGAACTCGAAAGACAAAACAAAAATTATTATTTATCTGTGATAATTCAATGAAAAAACCTTACGCCAATTCGGTCGCTTAGATTCTAGAAATAAAGACGAAACACTAAGAACTTTTTCTTAAAGGTGAATCAAAGGTGTCCCAAAATTCACGCAATATTTGAATTTTGCGTCATTTGTGTGGTAAAGTGTTGCCAACGAAAAAAAAGAGAGCGTGACAGCTGAAAGTTGAAATGAAGGTTTGGCAGCTACAGTTCTTAATTTTCTTACAAAATATTGTCGGAATAGTTATTTAACTTCATTAACTGTGAAGAGATTAATTGAAAAATTCGGGGAGACTGAATTAGTGATCTTAAACATTTTGGCCGTCCTTCAACAACTCGTTCAACACAAAACATCGAAGCCGTTCGTGAGAGTGTAGCTGAGAGTCCAGGAACATCAATTTGATCAAGAATTGGACATTTCGAGAAGCTCTTTACAGCGTACTTTCACGAAAGATTTGCATCTTAATGTTAACAAAGTTCAATTGACTCAAGAACTAAAGCATAGTGAAGAGAGTTCGTTAAATGGCTTATGGAACACGTGGATGCTGATTTTTCGAGCAGAATCATCTTCAGGGATGAGGCTCATTTTCAACTTGATGGCTTTATTAATCGACAAAATTGTCGCATTTAAGGTTCAGAAAATATGTGAATGATTGTTGAGAAACAAATGCATCCAGAACGTGTCACTGTTTGATACGGATTTTGGGCTGGAGGCCATTCTTCTTCGAAAATGCAGCTGGTCAGGCAATAACAGTTAGTGGTACTCGCTATCGCAACATGATAATCCTGTTTTTTTGTACCTAAATTGAAAGATATGGATAGACGACATGTGGATTCAACAAGACGGTGCCACATACCATACAGCCCGAGAATCAACTCAATTACTGCATGAGTCATTTTTCCTGGTCGTGTAATTTCCCGATTTAACAGCCCAGATCCAGCGATTTTACGCCGGCGGAGTTTTTTGAAGTGTAAGGCCTTGAAGAAGGAAACTGAGATCTATATCAATGAAATTCAACTCGAATTTATGTAAAACAGTCATGTCAAATTTCGACACAAGAGTGCGAATGTGCCAGCAAAGCCGCGGAGGCCATTTACCCGATATGCTCTTCCATACACAACCCTATACTGTATACTTTATGTATAAATAAAAAAATTACAATTTTTAATTAAAAACCTGTGTTTTCTATCAAAATTACTTCTTGCGTGAATTTTGGGACATCCTTTATTTCATTACAATAGCTTATAATTACAGTATTACCGATGTGCTAATCATATACAATGAACATAGACAAAATGTCGTGGCCGCAGAAAGAATGTAAGCGAATCGTTTATTGCTTTTATTAATGTTATTAATTCCAACTGTTAAAAAGTAATTGAAAATTTTGTGCATTGATCAAGCTTTGAGGAACCAGGACAAATGTCAGGAGAGTTTAGGTCCGGACTTCACGGTGGTCATTCTCATCCGATCCTTGGTTCTTTTTGAAATTAAGGTAATTTCGAACATTTTATCGAAACTGGGGGTGCACCATTGTACAAGAACCACATTTATTGTCGAATTTAGTTGAAAATACGTAGCTTATGCCCTCCCCAGTTATTTGAGGTTAATTTTATTTATTTATTTTTTTTATTTATTATTGGTTATTATTAGTTATTAATGGTCGTGGGTTGGATATTTTGTTGCTCTATTTATGATATTATTTAAGTTGTTATAATTAGTAAACCATGGGCGCCAGTCGAATGAATCGACGAGGAAGGGGAGCAAGATAAGTAAAATAATTATATTAGTTCTAAATATAATTTAATGTAAAAATTAGTTGGGATTATATAATACAATAGAAATATGTTTTATTAACTAGTACATATAAGAGTTTAGAAAATTTAATTAATTGAAAGGGCCGCCCTTTTCGGTAAGTATAAATTTTGTCTTTGTTATTTTCATAAATAGCTTATAATAGTAGTATAAATAGTTTATAAATGTAAATATGTATAAATATAAAAATATATAGTTAAAGTTGCTATTTTAAGGTTTATGTACCATTACAGGTAAGTATTAACATATGGACGTGCAAACTTGCAAAAAAAATTGACAAACTTACAGACTAAAATGACAAGAATATTCTAAAAACGAAGGTAAATTTATTAACGTTCTTCACGTGCTCTTAAGGCTTATAAGATTTAAGTTCTAGGTGATCCTTTGCTGGAGAAGACAGTGATGCTGCTCAGTATATTCTGGGTGAAACCCAAGAGATAAAAGAGGAAAATGTACTCACTCATTCACAGGGAATTGGTACCTTACAAGGACACCGTCAGTAGTACATTTATAAGAAAAATGGCTGTTCTCTGGTGTGGCTTCAGAATTAGTTCCATTTACTCTTTAAGTTCTGCATTACAGAGGCAAATATGATCAACTTCTTTAGTGTGGCTGGTGGTGTCTGGCTACTAAATCTTCGCCAAAGCAAAAGCAGTGATAGTAATTTGTTTTTGTTTCTTTTCTCGGTATAATTAAAAACCTACAATATATATGGTTTTGCTTTATTTGATCTAGATGGAAATGTTATAAACATATTACTCAAATCAAAATTAGATGTGAATATCTATTAAATATAATGTATTATTATTATTACCTTAGATCTTATAAGGTTTCACACTAACGGCCAACTTCTCACTGCGAGTCGCCTGTGTCTTTATTTTGCGAGATGCTTTTTATACTTACAAAAACTTATCGCTATATGCTGGGAAATATTGTTAGCATTCGAATTGTGCATTGAAATTTTATTATGATAATGATGAAATTAAATCTAGAGAAATATCAATTGCTCACACAAAAAAACATAACATATTTAGCCTGTTATGCAGCTTATTTATGAGTGCATTATAAATAATACAGGGCGAACCATTTGATAGTGTCACAAGCTTTTGTACATATACTTAGTAATTCCATTAAACACCATATACTTAAGTTAGTCATATCTGACAAATGATTCATCATTTTTCAATTAATTTTTGAGAATATAACACTAAGCTTGTAAACATCCTGATTACTCAGGACTTTTAAAAGATTGAACACGAAACTCACAACCTCACATTTTCTGTCGTGGGGCGGTTCCAACATTCGAAATAAACCTATTAGAAGCTCCGCCACGGTTTCGCTTGACTTTCCGTCCTCTCCATGATTTAAACATCGGCATTAGCATGGGAACGGCAAGGAGATCGACCCATGTCAAACTCTGTAATCGATTCTGTCAGAAAGAGCGTGTATCTTATTTTTCCAGGCATCGCCGCCGGTGCAGCGGAAAAACTTTCCTAATAAAATGAACTGGAGTTCCGTTAAGCCTATTTGGCGCATTACTAGCGCCCCGGAGCACCCGGTGTTTTCTGTTTTAAAAGTGTTTTATTAAAAACTCGCGTCTAGGGGGCTGGGGGCCTAGAAAGGAGTATAAAATGCTCTGCAAGTCGTTGTCTGTTCTAAAGCGTGATCAGGCTTCTCGAAACTATTTTTACAGTTTTTGTGAGATATTATAGAGGCGCAGGGTCACTTCATGCAATACGGCAATAGGTAAGTTAGTAGGTTAGTTGTATACCAAGCTCCGAGAGAATTGCAAATTTTCGCTCATCTTTCTAATCGGAACCACGAAGCCGTATTCAACCACTATATGTAGGGCAAATCCCGGCCAAAGTAGTGACCTATGTCCGAGGAGGCCTTCCACGAGAAGTTGCGAAAATTAAATTTTCGACAATGTTTCCAAAATTTCCGCCAAAGTTCTCAAGGAAGCTCCTAGTAGCCACAAACGTCAAAGCCGCAGTAGACATTTCCGCCGAAGGATGATGCACTAAAGTTTCGGATCTCGGAAAATAGAAACTGCGAAAAATGAAAAATTCGAACTGGGACACCGCAATAGAGGGTTTTAATGAACTTAGATACAAAATTTGGGGGTGAAAAAGGAGCAAAAGCTGAGTTAACTAATGTTACAAACTTGTATCGGAAATTTAAGTTCATAGAGAAAAAAGCTAATTAAAAATGTGTTTAAAACTGTTTTGGAACCGCTGAAATATGTGTATTTTATCGCTGCGAGTATATACTTACACAAAATTCTGTAACACTTTTAACGAGATTGTAAGTTGCTTAGGAACCCTGTATTCGAAAGTCAGTTTGTAATACATTATTGTAGTGATTGCTGTGCTGTTTTTCGAGAGTGCATTAAATCGTATTTCCAAATTTTCTTTTGAACATGGCGCATTTATTTAGCAATCGCGAATATTATGATATGCACATAATTTATGGCGAAGCAAACGAAAATGCCCATCGAGCCTGTCAAGTGTACCGTGCAAGATATCCTGAACGACGTGATCTCGTCGAAGAAGATCCGCCTCATAGCACCAAAAATATCTCACAGCAAGTAAATATTTCGCATCCTGTTGTGTGGTGGACAATACGAGAAGCTCAGTTGTACCCATTTCATATGCAACGGGTTCAAGCGCTTACTCCTGAGGCTTTTCCACTACGTCGGGGTTTTTGCGAGTGGTGCAGGAACATACAAGAAATCCTCAATTTACAGCGCAAATACTTATTATAGATGCAGCATGTTAGAGTCGAAATGGCAACGATGTTGATAACGCTCTTAAATCTTGTTACTTGAACTGGTTTCCTTAGTCGACAGTATGCGTAAGGAGGATACGAAGCGTTCTATCGAGTTAAGTAGGAATGCTTTGACTACTACAGTAAGGAGTGTGCTTTAGTTGTCACTGTTGCTGCTGCTGTTGTTGTTGCAGCTGTTGCTATTGTTATCAATAGAATCAATAACAACGACTGCAACTGCAGCGTTAACTAGAACTAGTACTACAACTACTACTACTACGGCAACAACAACGACGATAACAACAACAGAAGCATAAGCACCAGCAAGATCAATAACAGCACTTAATTCTTGTTACTTGAACTGGTTTCCTTAGTCGACAGTGTGCGTAAGGAGGATACGAAGCGTTCTTTTAAAGGAGTGTGCTTTAGTTGTCACTGTTGCTGCTGCTGTTGGTGTTGTTGTTACTGTTGCTGTTGTTGTAGCTGGTGCTGTTGTTACCAATAGAACGTACGTAACGTCCACAACACTCACCACTGGACTATCGAAAATCCACACGAAATACGTCGCGCTGCCTTTCAGCAACAATTTTCAGTGAACATGTGGGCCGGTATCGTTAATGACACTTTAATAGGATCTTTCGAATTGCCTAAACGCTTAGACGGTGTTTTATATCTAATTTTTTTGCAAAATCGCTTACTGGAGTTATTGGAAGACATGCCATTAAATGTTCGGCAAAATATGTGATTACTGCATTACGGAGGCCCCGCTCACTTTCTTCGGAGAGTGCGCAACTTTCTAAACATTACTTTTCCCGATCGCTGGATAGGCCGCGGTAGCCTAGTTAGATATGATCTCACCCCTTTAGATTTCTTTCTGTGGGGATATGTGAAAAGTGTTGTCTATTCCACGGAACTTCGTGACATCCACCAACTGCGACATCGTATGGCCGCTTGTAATACGATTCGAGAGGACGTGCCAATGTTGCAACGCGTTCGAGCGAATTGGATACGTCACGCTGAAGCTTGTGTGCAAGCAAATGGTGGGTACATCGAACATCTATGAAAATCAGCAGTTCTCAAAAGGTGGCTCCTTGCAACGTTGAGGTAAGTCAGATTTTAAAATTACATTTTACTCAACACAAATCCGTGTATTTACTTGATTTTGACATAAGTTCATTACCACCCTGTACAGAACTACAGTTAGACTGCAAGTCCATCACCCGTACTACAATTCAAACATAAGCTAAATCCAGCGACACTAATTGTTCAAAACTAAGACGTACTTCTGCAGGTCTAACAAGGAACGAGATCGAACGTTGACCCTGGCATCTTTAAAAAAGTGCACACCACGATATTTGTATGGATCCATTATACACCCCATAATTTTTTAGTCTATTTTTTTAATTTTTAACGCCTTCGAACACTTCTCAGTGGGAACACCCACTTTATTTGTGCGATACTCAAATAAATCATACCTGAAACCATTGAAAGTTTCACAAAAACGCCTTTTAACGCTCTCCAAGAACACTGGAGTGTCTTACTCCGATGAGCTGCGAGAAACAGCTCATTTGGGGATCCACCATCCGCCTCTCCTTTGTAAAACTTCCCGCAGATAAGGCCGCCGACTACTGCGGAGTAGATAATTAACCAACTTGGGGCAGAACATGATTCACATCGCCCGTAGTGCTTTTCAACGCGGTTCATTACGATAAATGGGTCCGGTTCCTAATTAAAAACTCACAGATTGGTAGCCGGGCCGAGGATATAGCCATAAAAAATGTACGAGCGAGTTTCGTCAAAGTCAGAGAGGAGAGAAGAGTCTTTTTAATGTACATAACCGGACGATTGAAAAAATTAACGAGTAGTTTGTGGTTGGTAAAATAGATTTCGATTTTTATAAGTCAAACAATTTGTTTAATTGTAAAAATATAAGTTCGAGGGCTTTAGTTTCATCGGCCATTTTAACTTATCTTATACCCACCAAAAATATGCATACAATTCATGAAATACAGAAAGAAAAGTAATAATATTTGTAAAAATCACATACTCTTACATGAGGATTCTTGTAAGTTTCATTCCAATCACATATCTATTTTAGGAATACGATATTCTTGAATGCGATCAAACTTTTCTGGCCAGGAATTGTGTTTGTGGCATTGTCAATGACTTACACCAGATTTTGTTGATCATCTCTTCATTTCTTAGAGATCAAATAATTGTGGAGATTTAACATCCAAACTAGCATGAGCTTCACCGCTAAAATGCAAAGGTGCCCAGTCGCATATGAATAATAAAAATACAAAGAATATTTTCCAAGTATGCCGTTATACTGCGACCTGATAACTGATCATGTGTTCCGAAATTTTAGTAAAGGTTCTCGTATGCCATAATATTCTTCTGGCGTAAAAGTTGCCATGGCTAAATTTTTGCATCATCAAAACAAATGAGTGAGTGTCAAGAATACTCATTTAGCGAATTGTTCTATGATAAATTGCCACCTCACTACTTTCGATTAATGCTACGTAGACTTAAAAAATACAACTGATGAAGTCGAATTGCTGTGAACTAGTGAGGTTGAAAGTATCATGTCAGCAATTCCATAGTTCCGAGGGGATTTATATTTAGGCCACTAACGCACAACTAATTAAGTTGTAGTATACCTTACTTGCTACATACCTAACTGCTGCGTGGTATGTAACATTTTATCTGCTCCCACAGTTCTTTATGCTTCATGAAATAAAGATTAGTTTATATTTTTTGACATTTCTTAATCAATTTATTTTGACATTATTCGAAATCTTGCAAAGTCGCCTTGGTTGTTTAGATTTTGTCGTTTTTAAGGTGTTTATAAACATAAAAGTTTCAATTTTGCTGGTTTTGAATTATTATTTCTAAATGAGTGATTTTCAAATAGAAAGTGCAGCAAATGCTGCCTGCGAATTTTTATTGCCCGAGAAGTCGAAAGTGCGCTACGGATGAGCATATAGAAATTTCAAAGAATGGTGCCAGAACAAAAACACTGGTGTTTCTGAAATGTCACTGCTAGCATGTTTCATGAAGAAGTCAAGAAGTTTACAACCAACCAGTCGGCAAGAATACCCTATCTATGATTCCTAATAAGATTGCACAGTTTTTGAAACTAGAACATCCTGAAACATATACAGGCCATTCATTACGAAGAACATCGGCAACGTTACTAGCTAATACAGGAGTTGATATATTAGCAATCAAGAGACATGGTAGGTGGAAATCAGCCACAATTGTAGAAAGTTATGTTGCTGTTTAAATAACAAAAATGAAATAGCCAACAGGATTCTTTACAATGGCACTTCAATTCCGGGTTCTAGTAGTACGTCGCATCATGCTGTTTTAATGGATCAGTCAGAGAATATGACTGATCCATTACTTACATACTCCGGTGACTGAAATGGAACGGTCAAATCATTTTGAGAAAAATGTGACAACTAGTAAACGCGAAGGGAATAATTATCCAGATTTTATAAATGTTACTAAATGTAATAACTGTACAATTACTATAAATATTCATTCATAATGATTAATAGAATGTAATGTTCATCAAATATTTATATTGATTTGTTCATAAAATATGCATTTATAACTCGAAATCGCTTTTTTTCCCTAGGGAGATAAATTACTTACCTCCCGGTGCCAATATTAACTTCCACTTCTACGGTAAATTCCACTTACCTCCTTAAAAACAATGTATTAGTAGTCTATTTACTATAGTGGGAGCAGATGAAGAATATTTTTGAAACAGTTATTAAAACACCTTTCGAACATTTTGAATCTCTTAGTATGCCATTTGGTTAAAGAAATGCTACACAACCTTACAAAAATATACCAATGAAGTAGTTTCAGATTTAGATTTATTTATGTTGATGAAGTCAACAATGTAATTGAAAATTAAAATGTTTGTTAGATAATCAACACAAGGAAAACAGTAAATAAAGTTCACGCGTCTAGATGCATTTTGAGGTTGAATCTTTGAACCATTTCGCTTGCATTGCTACTTTTTGAGAACACTAAACTGAAAACAAAATACCTATAGTGTAAGTACTAAAATAGATTTAAATAATAACCTACAATCTATATGACTGTGTGTAAAGGTTAGGCAAAGATGTTTCTCATACTCTTCAATAACTTTAAATGAAGATATAGCGAAAGATTTATATAATTTACACATATTATTTACGTACCTTAGTATTTATTTATAACATTATATTTAGGTAGTTAAAACAATGTGCTATATTACTACTCCGCAAATGAATCTAAACATGCTTACTGAACAACTAGACAGTTCTCTACACACGTGCGGTAACACCACACCGGGTGATCACATGATTAATCTGATTGGTTGAGCCAAATCAAGTCATGTATATTCACATATTTACACCAGATAATAGTAAAAACACCTAAAGGATTATAAAAACACATTACATTTGTTTATAAACACACTTTTACGTTTACTGTTGTTGTCTTCTAGTACTTGATAATTTAAGCAAGGATGCCTAAAAACAAATCACCATCTGGGAGAAAGAGCAACAAAATGTGATACCCGTCGAAAGATTGTGGGATAAGAGATCGCTTATATATTTAGCACAACTTGTCTCTCCCGACACATATTGCCACGGCCTGTTTAAACTTTCATGATCAATCTATATCAGAGGGCGTCGTTCGCCCCGGCCAAACATCAACAAAAAGCCACTCCATCCTCGAGAGCAGCTGAAAGCCGAATGTGAGAAGCACTTGATTGCAAAAGAGAGCATTTGCTCTGTAATCACCGGCGGAGAGTTCCATTTTTCACATGGGCCCCTCTCAGCGCCCGTTACTTCCCTCCGCGGCGTACTTTTCGTTTAGTTGGGCAGACCATCGATCGTGAAGCGCGCGGAACGAATAGGGAATCCTTTTTCTCCCTTAGCGGCCGCTGTCGGAGGGGATAGCGCTTCGTACAGGGCGACTTTGAAGGTTCGACACACGATGTACAGGGTGTATATGTGAAAAATTAAAGACTTCTGGTGGAAAATTAAGGTGGGTTTTTTGTGTAAAAAAATCTTAGAGTACGTTATCACTACATATTATAAAACAAAGTCCTCCGCCGCGTCTGTCTGTTCGCAATAAACTCAAAAAATACTGCACCGATTTTCTTGCTGTTTTCACCAATGGATAGTGGTTCTCGAGGAAGGTTTTAGTATATAATTTGTTAAGTTTTTGTATACATTAACGATATTTGTTGGAGGTGTCGGAAAAAACAAGCCGTCTGGGAGTTTCCAACGAAAACGCTGCATAAATTGCGCTTCCCTTTGAGATATAACAAAATAATGTATGGTGGAATTGTGTATCTTATACAATAGGTCTACAGAAAAGTCGCGATGGCATATGTCTATCTCTTAAGGATAACATACTGTAATGAACCGGTATTAATTTCCAGTTTTATGCAAGGCCGTGGGCCAGTTATTTATTTAATTAGTTTAATTGGGTGAGAGCAATTAACCGCGAGTCGAGCCGAAACCGTCCGCTGCCCCACTCTGTCGAGGGCCGCGCGCATAGTCCCACCACGACTCCTGCCTAGTCAAGGGGGGATTGGGACAATAAAACCACCGTTCCTGCACGAAGATCCTCAGTTCGCTGCCAGAACTCGAAGAACTCCAACGCCAACCTGAGGACCACCCCGAGGACCTGAACACCGACCAGAGACCGCCACCCGATCCAAGGAGTTCGCTGCCAGAACTCGAAGAGCTCCAGTTCCAACCCGAGGACCACCCCGAGAACCTGAAGACCGACCTGAGACCGCCATCCGACCCAAGGAGTTAGCCGCCAGAAGCAACCGTCCGGAATAAGTAAGCAAATTGTATTTTCCTATATTTACTTGTCCTGCTATGGTATAAGTCTGGCCGTTTTTGAACTCTGGCAAGACAGTACGACCACAGCGTTGTCGGCGAGGGTTTGGCTGGGTGCTCCACCGCCCTCGTTCAACGAACGTTGTCCGTCACATCGACCGAACTGCTGGTTTGGCTGGGTGCTCCACCGCCAGCGGAAGACGTTGAGTGCAGGCTCGTACGGCAGCAGCGTTATCGGCGACGGTTTGGCTGGGTGCTCCACCGCCGTCGTTCGACAAACGCTGTGCGCCCCTTTACTGAAACTGCTGGTTCGGCTGGGTGCTCCACCGCCAGTAGAGGACGTGAAGGTGTCAGACTGTACAGCAGCAGCGTTGTCAGCGAAGGTTTGGCTGGGTGCTCCACCGCCTAAGCTTGATAAACGTTGTAAGGCACAATAACCGAAACTGCTGGTTCGGCTGGGTGCTCCACCGCCAGTAGAAGACGTTGTGTGTCGGCTGTGCAGCGACGGATAGACCCTCGAAGTTTGGCTGGGTGCTCCACCGCTTCGGGAAGAAATCTGTCGGCCGCCCCGCATTTGAACTCGCACCTCGTCCAGACTTTGCCTCCTGTTCACCAACATAAATCATTTTCCTGACTACCGTTTGCTTATTTACGTCCGTTCTAAACCGCTTTGCTTGGCTTTTTCTCCTGGCTGGTCGCATTTCCGCTTAATTTCCGTCGCTTTGCTAGAAACTGCCGCCGATATTTATTTGTAGAATTAGAGTCACCCGTAATTATTTTTCTGTTTCAGAACCATTGGGAACAATTTATTTATTGCTCTAATTTATTAATCTTATTTTTCCCTTTCTAGCACCGACCGAAATTTAAAACCGAATATTATTCTGGCGTACCGTTTCGTAGAGTCTTAGACCGTTTATTAAATAAACCAAACTCCAAAGACTCCGTTTTCTACCGTACCGATTTTGAGTCCTGATATTTGACTATGTGCTAATTTGTATTTATTTTCAGCACCGAAAAACCGCAAAGGCATTTTAAATCCGTCGTACAAATAATAATTGCTCTAACCCATTTTATTTCATTTTTGTTATTCTTACACCGCTTGTAAAGTATTTTTACATTCCTGAATTTTAGTTAGTTATTTATTAATTATAATTAGAATCTATTTTACTTTTGTTTGTTTGTTTCAATAGGCCTTGTTAATATAAAATAAACCTAGTAAATATAATTCCCGTTTGTATTCATTCTTAACGCCGACAAAGTTGATAAAATTCCGATCAGTAAAAAAGAGGTCCGCTTATCTTTTTGTGACCTACACTGATAAGACCGTTTATTTTGAAAGGAAAATAACACTACACTCAGAGAACTACTTTGCTTGAAATTAAGAGAAATATAACAGACCCCTGGAATTAAACTTTCTTCACTGCAGCTATCCCGAGTACTTACTCTAAACCGAGGGTAGGTTTCACGTGGAGTTTCCCCCACGAAACCGATTGGGAAACTGGCGCCCGAGACAATCCGCACAAAAAGATTTAATCCGGAGTACGTTTCTGTGACGTCACTCACCACCGCCGGCTGCCGACCACCGCCGCCGATAAACTAGTAGTCAAGGGTCGTCATAAAGTAGGCGTCCAAATAGGGACGTCAGTGACGTCAATAAATCTAGTAAATTAAAATTTGCACTTGTGAATTAAGATTCCGTTTAGAGTTGGTAGTATACCGGGGGCAGCCACAAGTAACGTCTGAACCGAACCGTCACCACCGCAAAATCAAAACCAAGTAAAGTATATAAAGGGTGTTACAAAAATTTGGCAACCGAGCAAAGTACGTTACAATACTATGTCCATTTTAATACTTTAAAAAATGGGCAATTATAAAGCGGTAATTGGATAGTTATTTACACAAATACGGTATTAATCCTTATCATTTTAAATACGTTAGTTGGCTTGATCATTTCATGAAGATTATTTTTTCCCTTTACACCATACAAATTAAATGAATACCTTAGGAGATATAGCAAAATCAAAATAATGCCCAACGAAATTAATTTCGTGTCGCCGTGATTCGACCGGGCCGCGCGGGCGCCCCGTGACCCCGTGCCTCGCGTTCGAGCCGGGGAGGTCCGAAAGTTTATGTAGTGTATCAATGTATGGTGGAATTGTGTATCTTATATATGCCTACAGAAAAGTGCGCGATGGCATATGTCTATATGTTAAAGATAACATACTATATATATATCAATTTTAATACTTTAAAAAATTGGCAATGATAAAGGGATAATGTAAAAGCTATTTACACAAATACGGTATTAATCCTTATCATTTTAAATAAGTTAGAGGCTTTAAGCATTTCATGCACATTATTTTACTCGTTTCCACCATATAATTTAAATGAATATCTTAGGATATCTTAGCGAATGGAGGTGACGACTGACGACTAACGACTGTGTTTTCTTTCTAGGTGTTGTTGGAAAGTTATAATTTCGTTCGATATTTTAAGGTCACATTTTTTTTTATATTTGTTGTCTTTAGGTAGTCGGAACATTCATAGATACTTGCAAACATACTTTTATTTCATTTTAAGTTTAAGTTTTAATAATTTGTTTGTTTTTTTTTCTTATTGTGAATCATTTAAAACTTCATAGTCACATTTTTGTTTCGTGTTTGTTTTATTTAGGTAGTTAGATACCTAACTACTTACTTATTAATTAAAATTGATAGTCCTGAACATAGGTACTTTAACTTAATTCGTTTTGTTTTCACATTGGTGGTAGTTACCTATATTGTTTTAAATTTAAATATTTTGCATGTTTAGTTTTTAGTTCGTTTGTTGTCTTTAGGTATATTGATATATCGTGAATTATTTTAAAATTAATATTAGGGTCGCATTAGATGAAAGATGATTAATTTTTTGTTTGTTACGATTTAACTCAAAAACTACTCAACCAATTTTACCGAAAGCTACATCTCCTCGGAGTAACATAGACTATTTTATATTTGCCCGTGCGAAGCCGGGGCGGGTTGCTAGTCGTGTATATACGATTTTATCCCGTAGAAGAGCTTTCAATAGAGTAAAAATACATTAAAACGAATGAAAATTAATTGAAAGTTTGAAAGAAGCCTTAATTATAAATTGCAAACCGTAATACTTTTGTTACATCACGAAATGTGATATTGTAGTCCTCAAAAATGTTCTTCTTATGCTGTTCTTGATTTTATTCTTAAGATCCCTTCAAAATTCACCTATGTTTCGAAGCCAATCACCAAAACGCTCGAAACTCATATTTCCTATACCCAAGTATCAAAGGCAGACCACAAAATACACCTAAGCAGCTCTACAAGTTGTTAAAGAATGTTAGACGAACTTTCCAAAATTCACGGCTGTTTCCATATTCTGCTCGAATCTCCCCAGACATTACAAACAGTCTTTTATCATGCAACAAACCGTTCAACACAACGCCTGAAGCGACCTAGACGGCGGCTGCATCCATCCATTACAAAAATCACCTATCTTTCCGATAACCAATTCACCAACCTTTCCTAATCTCTACCGTCGAACCATCAGGACGACATAGAGCAGGCGTAGCCACCCCGCATCAACCGACGATGACCACGTCCTATGCCAAATCCTCCCAGTACCCAAACAGTACCTGATGAGAGTCTAGCACTCGCCGTCTTAAAAGAATTCGCATTCATAGCATTCTGTTCTATCAAGTAGCATTCAAATAAACGATATATATATATTTGCCTTATTTTCGAGTTATTATTTCTCTACAAAAAATATCCAAACCTCGACCTCAAACGCTCTCAATCAGCTCCACGATGAACCAAGCTTCCTAAAACCTTCAGTATCGGCACTCTAAGGGTCCGTACACAGTGAATAAATTATAGTGAACCAAAGACAGTGATTTTCAGCCACTAGAATATTAGACCCAAACCAAGTGCATACAGTATGACACAAAAGACCGAACCACGTTTCCAAGTGTCTTAAGTTGGAAACCAAATTAGTGGAGTGCTCCAACGGCCGATTAGGTCGCAACACACTCCTACAGATAGATCGTGGAATCTCCACTGGAGCTCATTGAACTCTGAACGATGGCGAAGAATCGGAAATCTCAATTTCCCTCGATGATAGCCGCAGGACCCTACATCAAGAGGAGGAAGAACAAAATGCTAGGGAAGTATCCAGTCCCCGAGCAGGCGTCCAACGCACTGGCACCGGCGCCGGCGGTAAAGAGGATACCACGATCCTTCCCGTCCCATCATACGGGTCTACGACATGATGATGATGCTCAGGAGAAAGGCTAGCAGGTCTAACAGCCGGGACCGACCCAGGAGGAGGCGCCCAACGTGGGATCACAAACCGACCTACCTCGTAGCCCAACTAGGCGACCAATCGGGGGCCTTAATCATGGAGGAGAGCAATAGCGTTCCGCGACATGGCGCCCAACGTGTGGCTATGTTGCCGGATGAAAGTGGAACTAGCCATAGCATTCCGCGACAGAACGTTCTCCCTACTTTGTTCTTTTAAGGAATGTCCCTCTGTCTTACTTTTAGTAAAGACGTTAGCAAAATCCCGTTCTTAATGTTTGGATTGTTTCAATATTAAATCTCGGTATTCCCTCTTGTTGCAAAAAAACTTCTTAATGAAATCGTCAGTTCCCGGTTCCTAAACAAAAACTTCTGGCCATCGAGAAGAAGAATTATACCTACTCTTTTTTAAATCTCCCCTCGGTGCAATTTAACTAAAAGATGAATCGTCCCGTTTCCTTAAAGATATCCCCGTCGCAAATATAACTTCATTTTGCATCCCCTTCCTCTCGGTTCTTTATCTCTCCCTCGTTTATTAAATGTTTGTGTTTGGGGGATCCCCCACTGGACCGCTTGCAGGCGAAGCTGAACACGATTTCACGTTCGAGAGGTTGTTTTTACGTTTTAGTTCATTAGGGACGTCTGAATAAACACGGCGAGTATAATAGAGTGCTAATTTTCACGATTGGAAAGTGGGCGGTGTGACCAGTCACAAATTTCGTTGGTATTAAGAACGGAAATTGAAACCGCGTTTCGTCTAACGGAGTACCACAATATTCGTGTAGGTGTCGCTACACAGAATATGTTTGTAGTAAAAACTGTAGTATTCATTCATTTATAATCGTGAATTTTTACGACCGTAAGGACGAAGTAATCGTAATCATAAGTAATCTTAATCGTAAATAATCGTAATCGTAAAAATTCGAGAATTTTTACGACCGTATAAATACAATACATACATATATACATACCGTAGTACAAAAACAATAACAAACAGATATTAATATTATGTAACGAAAGAACAATTAAATTTTAACAAAAGTAAAGATGTTTATAAACGCTCGAAATGCATACCATTATTTTCATTACAGGAATTTAACCTTCGCTGCGTGCTTAGGTAAGTTCTTTTATAAACGCATTTTGTTTTGGTAATTAAATGTCTTTTCGTTAGCGTCGTATTCCTCAATTCATTATCGTTATTTATTTTTTGCTCACTAATTTGCGAACTTGATAACAAAAAAAGATATCGAACCCTTTGGCGTCAAAATGTACCTATTTCTATGCGCTTCAAACTAACCTATAAAAAGTGTTATCCTTCTATTTCACTTTTTTCAGAAAACGTGAAACTATCTAAACTTGGACAAATAGCGCCAATAAACATACAACACTTTCGTTAGAAATTTCAAACTTATACTATATTCATAATTTTTTGTGCTGATTTCATTTATGTAAAGAAAACTATAGGATTGCACTTAAAAATTTTGAGAACATTCCATAAGACAGCATTCTTTTGAAATAACGCCATCTATAGGTTTCCATATTGAGGTAAATGACATTACGCATTCACCACGAGATAAAGCATGAAAACACCTTTCCAACGAGGTATATGATCAGGTATGGGCTTTGATGAGCCAATTCTTGAAAAAGGCGTTTTTCTGATCAGACATTAGGGGCTTTCCCCACCCTTTCTGTCAGAGAGACAGAACAAAATGTCAATAACAAAAGTTATGCGCAATATATCCTACTATCCATGTTTGTACTATTTAATATACCTAAATAGGAAACATTTCTGAGAAAAAATTCAACTCTTTGTTTTGGTATGTAGATTGAGCCCCCTAGCGGCCGAGCTATTAACTTGAAAACTATTTAAAGCGATTTCTTTTCCCGAAGTTCTACGACTATAGATTTTCAAAATTCGAGATGGCGGATCCAAGATGGTGGATAGGATTTTTTAAATTTAATAAACGGAAACGGGGGTTTTGGGGGGACTCCACATTCGTGAAAAGCAACCCCAAAAACGGCCGTATACCATCTTTGAAGCAAATCGACTGATTTTCAAAAAATTCGTCCGCCATCTTGAATTTTGCAAATTTGAGCTCGGATTCGTGATCAGCGACCCCAAAACCCCCATATACAACGTTTGGTGCAAATCGGTTGATTTTTGAAAAATTCGTCCGTCATCTTGATTTTTTAATCCGACGAATTCGTGATCAGCGACCTCGAAAACCTCCGTATACAAAATATGGTGACAATCGGTTAATTTTAAAAAATTTCGTCCGCCATCTTGATTTCGCCGCTATTTTGAAATTTTTGAAATGGTCAAGGTCATATCTGAACGTAAAATTTTCCGCTCTTTCCATTTCCGGGGTCAAAAAGGGGCATTACCATTTAAAAACATCCACTTGACCCCATAATGACCACGTGGTCAGTGGTCATAGCATGGCCACCATTGAATAGCCAGGGAAAAATACTAACTTTCCCTATATGCATATCTCGCGAGATTTTTTGGCGTTCCCATACTTTTCCCGTATATTAAAGTAACCATAATAAGTGGGTGTTTGTGAAAATAGCTTAACCACTCATTCATAACCCAATTATTACTGACGGGACATATATTGCAAACCAACTAAACTAAATACAAAGTCTTCATAAGTCGCGTGAGCTTAGGCAGTTGCACAATTGGCGCTGTCAAGTAAAAATCCCTAAATCTTAGCGTCATCAATATTACTGATTCGTTTACAATGAACAATGACAAACCGGTACGTCTACGCTCACGATAATGTGATGGCTGAATGCTCGAATAAAATCTCGTGAAAAATTCACCATCCGATGAAACAGAACGTTGTGCTTTAACGTAATTTTGATATTGTTTTAATGTATATTTTGGAAAAATTAATAAAAATATCTTAAATAATTAATTAAAAAAAGTGTTGAACAAAACATGGATAATGTTTTGAAAGGTGCAAAAATCGTACATATTTGTAAATTAATTACTTATAGGTTTCGTTACCTTATTTTATTTTTTTTACTTTGTTTCCTTTGTTTACCCTTTGCCCAACGCTGTATAAAATCTTAACAGGTGATTTTACAATGAAATAAAAACCGGTCTATTTCCTGTTGTTTGCGATGTGAAAAATATAGGCAACCCCCAATACTCGGTTTCTAACCTTAAAACTATATTAACCTATCATTTATCTGTATACTTTGCCGTTTCGGCTCTCAGGAAAGGTCAGGATTTCTGACTTTCTACCAAAAACTACCGTATTTCGCGGAGATAGCCACTAAGTTTAACCAAGAGGAGCTTTCCGTTACACTGGGACACTTAGGAGTAGCTGAACAGAAAGCGTCTGTTTGTTCTAACATCAAAATCTACTCAGAAGCTTTCGATACATCGAAATCGCTTCTTTCAATTAATATAAGCTTACTGTGTTTCTGATTACAGTCGAAATCCTTTGTTTTGACAGATCCTCATGAATAACATCCTTTAAAATTCTCGTATTCAAAAAAATTCTATCAATCCTTCACCGTAGTGGGCTTTCAGTCATTATTAATGCCGCCCAGTGATGGATTGCACTTTTCGCTCGCTGCGGAGGATTTAGATGCTCGAATTTACCCGAATCCTATTGTTCCGATCGTTACAAACGAAGCGTGAGGTTTTTTCTTTTCGGTATTATTGATATTTATGTCAGCAATAAGCCAGGAGTGCGTGAAACCGCAACACTGAGTTAACCCGGAAAGGAGGATACTCTCTGGCGCGGAAAACGTGATAACGAAGGCAATAATGGCGATGAGAATAGTACGATAGTATCAATAACAACAAAAGTTGACAGCGGGTGGCTGTAGGTATAAAAGAACCATAGAACTCGAAATAACATGGAAGCGGAAGGTGTTATTATGCAACCGAAATTACACCAAGGTGTTTCTGGAAATGTGTTTCCTGATAAAGGTGTTATGCAATCCAAATTACACCAAAGTGTTTCTGGAAACGTATTTCCTGATAAACCGTTAAGATTTAGAAATGTCCTCTGCACCTTTCTCGGTGTACAGAAAATATAATTAATAGTTTTTATCCGAAATGTTATGAAAAAAAGGTCAAATTTAAAATAAATATAAATAATTTTTTTAATAGAAAACTGTTGAGAACCGCTGGTTACACTAGTATATTACCCATTTATCATGCCAGAACTGCATATATGAACTAGCAAATTCAAATGAGCGAAAATCTTAAAACGCGTATAGCAGACTGTTCAGTTTGCAAAGATCCACCACAATTTGCTAGCTGTGTGTAATAAATAGATACACATTTAAAAATTTTACAGTTTGGAAATTGTGTTTGTTAAAACGGTGAAATGAGATGATATACAGATTTTACATAAACAAATATTTCCTACAAAAGTTTCTATGGATTCTCTAAAAACATATACAGGGTAACGAACTTATGTCAAATACTTTTGCCAAACACGAATTTGTGTTGATTAAAATGTAATTTTAAAATCTGACTTACCTTAACATTGCAAGAAGCCACCTTTTGAGAACTGCTGATTTTCATAGATGTTCGATGTACCCACCATTTGCTTGCACGCAAGCTTCAGCGCGACGTATCCAATTCGCTCCCATGCGTTGCAATATTGCCACATCCTCTCGAATCGTATTACAAGCTTCGGCAATCGATGTCGCAGTTAGTCGATGTCACGAACTTCCGTGGAATATACAATACTTTTCACGTATCCCCACAAAAAGAAGTCTAAAGGGGTGTGAGGTCCGGGGACCTGGGGAGGGGCATCTAACTAGGCTGCCGCGGCCTATCCAGCGATCGGATAAAGTAATTCGCACACTCTCCCAAAAAAGTGAGCGAGGGCTCCGCCATGCAGTAACCACATATTTTGCCGAACGTCTTCCAATAAATTCGGCAAGCGATTTTGCAAAAAATCTAGATATGAAGCACCGTCTAAGCGTCTAGGCAATTCAAATGGTGTATTAAAGTGCCATTAACGATACCGACCCACATGTTCACTGAAAACTGTTGCTGAAAGGCACCGCGAGGTATTTCGTGTGAATTTTTGATTGTCCAGTGGTGAGTGTTGTGGACTTTACGTACACCATTTCGATTAAAACATACTTCATCTGTAACAAGTATTTGCGCTGTAAATTGAGGATTTCTCACATATTCCTGAAGCAACCATTCGCAAAAACCTCGACGTAGTGGAAAATCCTCAGAAGTAAGCGCTTGAACACGTTGAATATGAAATGGGTACAACTGAGCTTCTCGTAATGTCCTCCACAAAACAGGACGTGAAATATTTACTTGCTGTACGATCTTTCTGGTGCTACGATGCGGATCTTCTTCGATGAGATCTAAAACCGTCTTCTCGACATTTAAGATTCTTAATGGTCGCCCTGGGCCACCGTCGCGACCTCGACGCGGTTGTACTTCACCGTGTCCAAAACTCATTGCGCTACAGCATTAAATGTTCGAGGTGCGTGGGCACGTCTTTCAGGATATATCGCATGATACACTTGATAGGCTCTATGGGCATTTTCGTTTGCTTCGCCATAAATTATGATTATATCATAATATTCGCTATTGTTAAATAAAAGCGCCATTTTCAAAAGAAAACTTGGAAATACGGCTATTAAATGTACTCTCGAAAAACAGCACAGCAATCACTATAACAATGTATTACAAACTGACTTTCGAATACAGTCGGGCTTAATAAGAAACTCGTAAAAAGTGTTAGAGAATTTTTTGTAAGTACTCGCCGCGATAAAATACATGTATTTCAGTCGTTCCAAAACAGTTTGAAACACATTTTTAATTAGTCTTTTTTTCTATGATCTTAAACTTTCAGTACAAGTTTGTGACATCAGTTAACTCAGTTTTTGCTCCTTTTTCACCCCTTTAAATTTTTGACATAAGTTCATTAACACCCTATATAATATCAACTTTGTTGTTTACGTACATCAAATATGCTAAGTGGTCTTTGTCTTTGACATCTTAACACACCTACTTCTTTATCAACTTACTTACGTTGATTTGGAAAATTCGGTTTTACCATTTTATCTACTGTTTCACTATTCACGTAAACCTATACAGGGTGTTTATTAAGTACTTGTACAAACTTTAAAAGGCGAATCTTTGACTAATTTTAAGATAAAAAATTCATATGAACCGCAATGGCTTGATTCTTGAGATACAAGGTGCAAAACAATGTGAAAAACTATAGCCTTGTATTTTATACTACAAAATATATAAATGTAGGTTGAGGGACAACATACCAAAAAAATGTAATATAACTTATCCCTCAAAGGGTTGGAAACCACCCATAAATCAGGGTCCCACTTACCGCCTTTAATTAACACATTTTTCTATTCAATATTTTTGTCTGAATTTTGTTATCGCGGGGTTTTGGGGTTGTTGATTACGAATTGGAAGTCCAAATCCGAAAATTCCTAATTAAAAGATGGCGATTCCAATATGACGGATGTAAAAATCGGAAAAGTATCCAAAATTTGAAGATTATAGCTACAACTTGTTACCCAATGGTTTATAAAGTCGCTAATCATGAATATAAGGTTTTAATTCTTAAATCTAAAATGACGGACCCATTATGGCGGATTGAAAAGTATCATACAAATTTTTACTCAAATGACTCAATTCTTTAAACGTTCATAACTTATTCTTTTGGGTGATAAATACCAATTTCAATGGACATCTAGATGTATGCTGAAAATAAAAGAAAACTAATCCTTACATTTTGAGCCACTTTTAGTGGTGCGTAATTTTGAAAAAGAACGTAGACACATTCTAGTTTTAATTATCATATATTTTTTTAATTAGCAACTTATCCATTAAACCACTACGATAATTTATGCTATCATATGTTATTTGTTTTATCGTAGATAATTAATCTTTACACAGGGGAATTTTTTAATTATCCATTTGTATACTCTGCTAATCAATATAAATAATTGATTCTACATGAGTCATTTGACTCTAACACGGAAATATATTATTATTAAACATGTATCATAACTTGTAAAACATTCTCATCACTTTACCAGCTTTGGTTGTATATTTAAACAAAAAAAACGAAGACATAAGAAGTCGGTATATATTCCTTAAATAAAAATAAACCGATTTAGATGAAGTCACTAGTACAATTTTGATTTCTTAAAAATTTACGAACCCAAAAAGAATTAAGATTAACTATTACTCTTATAGATATTTATTACTTAATAAATAATAACATTATTCTTTAAATTTTCGAAAAATACGAGTTAATTCTCTATTCTGTGTCCTTTTACAATAGTATGTTTTTTTTCTACGGACAAAATATTTAATATTTTCTTCATTTTCTGAAAATGTTTCAATGATTTATGTAAACGAGTTATCTGAAAAAAATAAACCACAGCTTATTGACGCAATATTCTATGTTACGAAATACTCTCAGTATTTATCATGATGTAGATGCCCGAATCCTATTGTTCCGATCGTTACAAACGAAGCGTGAGGTTTTTTCTTTTCGGTATTATTGATATTTATGTCAGCAATAAGCCAGGAGTGCGTGAAACCGCAACACTGAGTTAACCCGGAAAGGAGGATACTCTCTGGCGCGGAAAACGTGATAACGAAGGCAATAATGGCGATGAGAATAGTACGATAGTATCAATAACAACAAAAGTTGACAGCGGGTGGCTGTAGGTATAAAAGAACCATAGAACTCGAAATAACATGGAAGCGGAAGGTGTTAATATGCAACCGAAATTACACCAAGGTGTTTGTGGAAGCGTATTTCCTGATAAACCGTTAAGATTTACAAATGTGTTTTGCGCCTTTTCTGGGTACGTAAAAGATATAATTAATAGTATTTAAAGAAAAAATTATGAAAAAATTATTGAATTTAAAATAAATGTAAATTATATTTTAATAGAAAACTGTTGAGAACCGCTGATTACACTAGCATTTACCCATTTACCATACCAGAACTGCATATGTGAACCAGCAAATTCAGATAAGCGGAAATCTTAAAAAGCGCACAGCACACTATTTAGTTTGCAGAGATCCACCACAATTTGCTAGCTGTATACAGTGTGTCCCAGAATTAACGCAAAAAATTCGTATTTTATTTTGTGTTGCGTTTTCACAAAAACGCTAAAACATGTCAATTAGTAAATAGGAATTGTCATTTTGTCACGTTGCTTTTTTGCCTTATGCTTCATAAACCTATGAAGTCATGCATTTTTTTTAAATAGCACTATCTAATTTTTTAAGCATAAATGGATAGCCCTTTTGAAAGGAAATGCGTCGATATAGGGTTTGACCTACTTTACTTTGACAGGTGCGAAAAAAGCCAACTATTGGAATTAACATGGTTTAAAATAACAACAAAAGTAGTATCATAAACTGATGCGAGAACAGTGCCACGGTAAAAAATGGTAATTTGAAGATGTTTTGTGTTTTGGTTGATTGTAGGTACATGTTTTTATGTGTTAATATGTTGGCGTTTTCGGCGACAGGACGAACGGCAGTGTGTGGATTTTCAGTGACAGCTAAAAATAACATTTTGCCTACATTTTCCGTCACTATCGTTGGCCTTCCAGATCTAGACAGATCTCTAACATGTCCAGCGTCTTGAAATTCGCGTACTAATCTGCATACTGTAGACGGAGGTATTGGATACTTGGCGTTGAATAATTGACATACTTCATCAAAACTACGAATCCTATCTCCTTATCCAACCATAATTAGGATTTCAATTCTTTGTTTTTCACTTAAACGCAACACCATCGTAATGTAAAGTTATGATATTTATAACTATCACAATGATATGAAGCACTATTGCATTCGCTAACTGTCGTCTTCAAGACAATGCCTAGCCGCTGTGATCGGGTGAACCTACCCAATCTACATAAAAACATGTACCTACAATCAACCAAAACACATTTTTTGCTGTGGCACTTGTCTCGCATCAGTTTGTGATACCTCCTTTTGTTGTTATTTCAAATCATGTCCATTCAAATCATTGGCTTTTTTTCGCACCTGTCAAAGTAAAGTAGGTCAAACACTATATCGACGCATTTCCTATGAAAAGGGCTATCTTTTTATGCTTAAAAATTAGGTAGTGCTATTTAAGAAAAATCCATGCCGTCATAGGTTTATGAAACAGCGCAAAAAAGGTTTAAGCAACTTGACAAAACGACAACTCCTATTTACTAATTGACGTGTTTTAGCGTTTTTGTGAAAACTCAACACAAAATAAAATACGAATTTTTTGCGATACTTCTGGGACGCACTGTATAACAAATAGAGACTCATTTAAAAATTTTACAGTTTGGAAATTGTGTTTGTTAAAACGGTGAAATGAGATGATGTACAGATTTTACATAAACAAATATTTCCTACAAAAGTTTCTATGAATTCTCTAAAAACATATACAGGGTGTCAATGAACTTATGTCAAATATTTTTGCCACATGTCCGTTATGTCAAAATGGGGTAAATACACGAATTTGTGTTGAGTAAAATGTAATTTTAAAATCTGACTTACCTCAACATTGCAAAGCAAAGAGCCACCTTTTGAGAACTGCTGCTTTTCATAGAAGATGTTCGATATACCCACCATTTGTTTGCACACAAGATTCAGCGCAATGTATCCAATTCGTTCCCACGCGTTGCAACATTGCCACGTCCTCTCGAATCGTATTACAAGCTTCGGCAATACGATGTCGCAGTTGGTCAATGTAACTAACTTCCGTGGAATACACAACACCATTTTGCCGAACGTTTAATGGCACGCCTTCCAATAACTTCGGCAAGCGATTTTGCAAAAAATCTAGATATGAAGCACCGTCTAAGCGTCTAGGCAATTCAAAAGGTCTTCATTAAAGTTTCATTAACGATACCGGCCCACATATTCACTGAAAACTGTTGCTGAAAGGCAACGCAACGTACTTCGTGTGGATTTTCGTTGGTCCAGTGGTGAGTATTGTGGACGTTACGTACACCATTTCCACTGAAACATGCTTCATCTGTAACAAGGATTTGCGCTGTAAATTGAGGATTTTTTGCATGTTCCTGAAGCAACCATTCGCAAAAACCTCGACGTAATGGAAAATCCTCAGGAGTAAGCGTTTGAACACGTTAAATATGAAATGCGTACACGCGAATCTTTCACGAGCAACTGCTTTATCCATACCATGTGCAACGAGTACAGGCCTTAAATAATAAATCCAATAAATGATCATCAAGCACGTTTGGTTTTTTGCCGCTGGTTTCTACGTCATGATGCTGAAGACCCTCGTTTTCTTGCAAACATTCTTTTTATTGATGAGGCCGGGTTCACAAGAAATGGAATGTTTAATTTTCACAATACGCATATTTGGGCCGACAAAAATCCTCATGCTCTAATAGAATCTGGACATCAGGCACGTTTTTCATTAAACATTTGGATGGGTATTGTAGGTGACAGGTTTCTAGGTCCTGTCCCAAACCGATTAACAGGCGCTGCTTACCTCAACTTTCTGCAGAACACACTGTATGAGTTTTTGGAAGATATTACTTTGAATCAGAGGCAACAAATGTGGTTCCAGCATGATGGTGCTCCAGCTCATTTTTCCATGGCCGTTAGAGAGCATTTACACCAAAATTTTCCACATAGATGGATAGGAAGGGCCGGACCTGTTTTATGGCCTCCAAGATCGCCTGATCTGAACCCTCTAGATTTCTTTGTTTGGGGATATTTGAAGACATTAGTGTATGGTACTCCTGTAAATAGCCTGGAAGAGCTGCAGCTACGGATTAATCAAAAGTGTCAAGAAATCCAAACCAAGGAGGGTGTTTTCGAAAGAGTTCGAATATCGTTGAGACAAAGATGTCGTGCCTGCTTGGAAATGGACGGAGGGCACTTTGAACATCTTCTGTAACTTTGTTTTTTGTTTGTTAAAAGCTTCCTTTGTCGGTTTATTCCTAATAAAATGAAATGTTTGAAAAACGAATAGTGGTCCATATCTCCGCAACCGTTACTTTGTAGACCCATGTTTGTTAATACTTTTCTGCTTATTTTGGTTCATACTATTACCTCCTGACATATTTTACACTCTTTTTTTAACACCCTGTATAAATGTAGGTTGAGGGACAAAATGTAATAGGGTTGGAAACCACCTACAGACCGGGGTCCCACTTACCCCCTTTAAGTCACACATTTTTCTATTCGATATTTTTGTCTGAATTTTGTTATCGCGGGGTTTTGGAATCGCTGATTGCGAATCTGAAGTCCAAATCCAAAAATTCCTGAATAAAAGATGGCGGATCCAATATAGCGGATCTAAAAATCAGAAAAGCATTCAAAATTTGAATATTATGACTGAAACTTCTTACCTGGTGGTTTTCAGAGTCGCTAGCCATGAACATAAGATGTAAAATCTGAAATTCTTAAATTCAAAATGACGGACCCATTATGGCGAATTGAAAAGTACCATACAAATTTTTATTGAAATGACTCAATTCTTTAAACGTTCATAACTTATTCTTTTGGGTGATAAATACCAAATTCAATGGACATCTAGATGAATGCTGAAAATAAAAGAAAACTAATCCTTACATTTTGAGCCACTTTTAGTGGTGCGTAATTTTGAAAAAGAACGTAAAAACATTCTAGTTTTAATTATCATATATTTTTTTAATTAGCAACTTATCCATTAAACCACTACGATAATTTATGCTATCATATGTTATTTGTTTTATCGTAGATAATTAATCTTTACACAGGGGAATTTTTTAATTATCCATTTGTATACTCTGCTAATCAATATCAATAATTGATTCTACATGAGTCATTTGACTCTAACACGGAAATATATTATTATTAAACATGTATCATAACTTGTAAAACATTCTCATCACTTTACCAGCTTTGGTTGTATATTTAAATAAAAAAAAAACGAAGACATAAGAAGTCGGTATATATTCCTTAAATAAAAATGAACCGATTTAGATGAAGTCACTAGTACAATTTTGATTTCTTAAAAATTTACGAACCCAAAAAGAATTAAGATTAACTATTACTCTTATAGATATTTATTACTTAATAAATAATAACATTATTCTTTAAATTTTCGAAAAATACGAGTTAATTCTCTATTCTGTGTCCTTTTACAATAGTATGTTTTTTTTCTACGGACAAAATATTCAATATTTTCTTCATTTTCTGAAAATGTTTCAATGATTTATGTAAACGAGTTATCTGAAAAAAATAAACCACAGCTTATTGACGCAATATTCTATGTTACGAAATACTCTCAGTATTTATCATGATGTAGATGTAACTAAATATTTGAAATTGAAAGCACTGGTGAAATGCAAATCTGATGGTTACATACCTAAAAGTCAAAAACCTTCTTCTTAAAAATCTTAGATCAACTGATATAGAAAAATCCCGTTTTTTCTTAAACTATTAGTAACGAAAATGCACCAAGCAACCGGTAGGTATCAACAAATTTAGGAATTTGCCAAAAGTAATAGCCAGTTATTTAAATTTACCAAATCAACTGCTGTGGCAGAAACTTGCATTGACTATAACAAATAAAATGGAAATTTCAAACAAAATTTTGAATGCGATAAATGCACCACCAACTTCCGACACTTCAAAACTTCAAAAACAGGACCGTGTATTCCAAGTGCCGCAGAAATTGTACCTACAGTTGGTTAAAAAACAGTCGTTTTCCCACACTTTAAATACACATACATTGTCTGATCCTATACATTTTTCTAATTGCAACAACAATACAATTACTATAAATATTTTTAATGACGAAAAGCCTAAATAAAATGTTTCAGCGTTTATAATAGTTGAATAATAAAATGTTTAGTAGTTTTTCTTTTTTTTTCCTTACTTTTTGGGTTGCGGGAAAAATATCGTACACAGGTCGCTGGAAAGAGCATTAACACACTCCTATGATTTATGCTACTATCCACGCTCATTATGTAATTTGTAGTTGGCAACACTGACAGTGATTTACTTCGTTCAATGGCGGGTTAAGCAATGGCAATAGGGTCACATATTCATTATAATCATAAAAATGCAATACAAAAAGCAGAATTAATTAATTAAAAGAATGGAATAAATTTACCTCAAATTTAACATAAGTATCGATTTGTAAAAATTATTTATCTACCTTGATTTTTGTATGAACTTCAAAGTAAAAGCAACAATTTTTAAATGAATTTAAGTTTACTTTCCTTATTTAGAAATGCGAAGAAAAAATCTATTTAAAATTTCTTAAATTCTAACAAAAAAACATGTATGTAACCTATAAGAAAATTTGAAATAATAATTGCTTTATTGGTTTAAAGTTAAAAAAAGTGAATATGTACTTTTAATTTTAACCAGAATTCTATCCCTACCAATAATATTAATTTTTGTAATTAATTTGTTATAATTTCTAACAACTATTTAAACATTGAAATGAGAATAAAAATATTTAATATCACAATTTATTTATAATGAATGTTTAAAATGTCTGCCTCCCTTCTGAATACATAGTCTTCGTCTTCGTCTTCTTAAATTATATTAGCTAATTTATTTGTTATGGCGTCCTTTAGTTCATCCACTGTGTGTAAACGGTTTACGTACATGGAATTTTTTAATATTCCAAAGAGGTAATAATCTAAGGGAGTTAAGTCGGGAGATCTTGGAGGCCATAAGCCTTGACTAATAATGAGATCTTCATAAAATTCTCTTAGGAATTCCAGTGTTGTGTTAGCTGTGTGTGCTGTTGCCCCATCTTGTTGAAAGTAGCATTGTGCAATTCGTCACCACGTAGCTGATTTAAAAATGGCTGCAAAACGTTTTGTCTATATCGCTCAGCAGTTACATTATCTTCAAAGGAAATAGGTCTAATTATTCTTCGCCGAGATATGGCTACCCAAACTCCTATTTTAGTAGGTGTAACGTNGTACCATTGTGCAATTCGTCACCACGTAGCTGATTTAAAAATGGCTGCAAAACGTTTTGTCTATATCGCTCAGCAGTTACATTATCTTCAAAGGAAATAGGTCTAATTATTCTTCGCCGAGATATGGCTACCCAAACTCCTATTTTAGTAGGTGTAACGTATTTACATAAAATTAAAGACTCCGCAAGATTAAATAACATTTATTTCCTCACAAGAATATAACTACACTGGCTTCGATCTATTCCCCGCTCTCGTTCTTGGTATCGCCCGATACCCAAAAACAACTAACAAAAACTATTAAGATAAATATATACATATATACACCGGTAGGCATATGTATTAAGTAGATATATTACAGTAGGATAATCTGCGGCTTCATGATTTGGAAACTTCCTGGAATTGCAAAAAACATGAATGGTTCCTATTCCATCCATTCCATCTATTTTCATCTCGTTTACGACTACGAAAGTAGGCTTCTGTAATAAATGTATCGTCTTCTAACGAAATCGGCATTTTCTAACCTAAAACAGTTCGAGTACTTTGTATCGAAGAAACATCAATATTTGCTTCCTTATCACAAAACTAACAGTTAACAGAAGATTAGCGTTGAAAAACACTGATTATTTAGAAAATTAACGATAAATTCAAACAAAAACACGATCGGCAAACATAAGTAAATACAACAGCAAAGACACATGGGAAGCACGAACGTCTCTGAATTGACAGATCGTGTCGGTCGGAAATCTAAGAAAACGGAAAGTAATTTTGATCGTATGGAAGTAAATTTTAATATCATAGGTAACATTTACGTGTGACGTCAGCTTCAATAATTCTGGATCGTCCGGTATAACCACCCGTATTATAAACAATTTATAACCGTCTGTTTATTTGACTCAATTTGCACCCAACCTCACTCGTTCTGCAACTTTCCTAATTTGAATGTTTTGGTGAAGTAATTCTTTACCCAAGAACATTACCGCCAGACAGCAGCCATCCTATTAAAATCGTAATAAGAGAGACCTCGAGCCGAGAGTCTAAAGCGAGCAATCTAGACGATAAGGAAACAGTTGCGGTAATCCAATTTTTCATCATAACGAACGCGAAAGCTCTTAAAGTTGCAAATGCAACTTTAAGAGTCACGTACACGATTTACAACAAGCCGTGGGTCTGATTAGAGTGCGGAATATCATGTTTGCCGTTGTACTCCAGCCGGGAATAATTGTGTAACTAGTTACCTACTTCTCGAGCAGAACTTCCAAAGCGTTACGACACACACAATCCACCCTTGCTCGCGTGTTCATACACAAGAGTCATTCATAACAATATGAGCTCGTTTCCCAACGTTAATTCTAGAGATCTCTCCCGAAATGCGGACCTTTTAAAGCCTGTAAACGGCCTCAGTAATGGCCCCTTTAGCCCTCCGGCTTTTTTTGGAACACTGCAGCTATTAATTTGAAGCAAAAGGATTCGTCACTCTGGCACAAAAACCGTATGACCGCACTTTGTTTTTAACACGATGAAGCATAAGGGGCCCTAAAAGGTTATAAAAGGGCTAAATAGGCGGACAAGATAAAGGACAGTTTCAAAACATCACGTTAATCACGGTGCCAACTTCGTAGAGGTTATGACGTCGTTAGCATCGCTGTAAATTGCACACCTGTGTATGTATAACAAGCGTCTAAATCACAGCCAAATCACTTTATTATTGGGGGAACGTAAGAAGGATTTGGTGACCTCGCTATAGCCTCTAATGTGTATGCAACCAGGGAGTTGGCAGAGTTACAGATCAGCAAGAGAACAGTACTACAATAGGAGAGAATCTTCGGCATTTTTAAAACTCCAGTGCCTATTCTATAATAACAAATTGTCCTGTACATAGTCATTCATATAATATTTTACCCTCCTTACGTTTTTTATTTTTTAAGTTAGACAAAAATAGTTAAAATAATTGCATCTCTTCGGGCTAAAGCTGCAGCGTTTAGGCGTTACAAATCACATAAAACACCGGATGTATTTAAGCAATACCGTTCCATCTCCAAACGACTGATTGATGAGGCAGGTAGGAGCCACTCCTAAGAAATTTTGGAATTTCATACAAAAATAGAGAGGATCCTCCCGCATACCCTGTACGATGGTTCTCGATGACAGAGTTTTCTAATCCAACAGATATTGTCAATTCCTTTGGCGACTATTTCAACAGTGTTTTCATTCAATCACAGGCTATTGATAGATCTAAGTTTCCGTTTCATAACATATCTGGTTACTCCGTAACGGTAACGTCTCTTACATATGAAGATGTTTTGCAGAATTTGAAGCGTTCTAAAGACACTTTTACAATGGGCGTTGATGGAATTCCCAGCTTTTTCCTTAAAGATTGTGCATTTGCTCTAGCTGAGTCTCTGGTCATTTTATTCAATTTAATTCTAAGGGATTCATCTTTCCCAATGAAATGGAAAAAATCATTTAATTGTCCCATTCTGAGAAAAGGTGATCAGAGTGACATCACTAATTACAGAGGTATTTCCTCATTATGTAACTTTTCTAAAATATTTGAGACTACATTGTACAGTAATATATATTACGCAACCAGATGATACCTACCAGACAACATGAATTTATGCAAAGGAAGTCTACTGTCTCTAATCTTGCTGTTTTTTCTCAATATATCTCGGAAGTCATGGATAGCAGTGGGCAAGTTGACGTAATTTATACTGATTTTCAAAAAGCTTTTGATCAAATAGATGTTCTGCCGTTAAAATTAGAATGGTTTGTTTTTTCTAATGTTTTATTGAAACTATTTTCATCTTACTTGTCAGACAGACAAGTTACGGTTAGATACCAAAACTTTTCTTCCGATCCAATTTTTCCAACGTCGGGTGTGCCCCAGGGTTCTAACTTGGGGCCGCTATTGTTTTTGTTCTTTATCAACGACCCTCCGGATATGGTTTCTTGTGAACGTTTGCTTTTTGCTGATGAGTTTAAATTGTTTTCTAAGATTAACTCCCTCTCTGACTGCCTTCAATCGCAGCAATGCATAAGTCACATGACGATCTTGCGTAACTTAAATCATCTCTTTCAATATCTCAGAATGTAAGAGTATAACTTATACGAATTTTATTAGTCATGATTATTTTATTAGTGATCGTGCCATCAGTCGAGTTGAGTGCTATAAAGATCTTGGAATAACTTTTGACAGTAAATTTACTTTTTCTGAACACATTAATAATATAGTATCTAGTGCCTTTAAAACTTACGGTTTTCTGTATAGGAATTGCAGGGACTTTTCGAATATTCGAACGCTCAAGTCTCTATTTTGTACCCTCGTTAGGTCTAAACTTGAATACGGTTCCATGATATGGTATCCTATCTACGAAGTTCATCGCCAGAGATTGGAATCTGTTCAACGGCAGTTTCTAAAACGTTTTGTTTTCATCAAGATGGTTTTTATCCACCTCGAGGATGCAGTCATCCAGATTTACTAAATGGATTCAATTTTGATTCGTTGGAGATTCGTAGTCATATTTCTTTGCTGCGTTTTCTGTATAATTCCTGCGTGGTAAAATTGATTGCCCAGCTCTTCTGTGTAAGATTAGTTTTATTGTACCTCGGGCTAACAGAAGACAACATGAAACCTTTTATTGTTCTTCCCCCAGATCTAACACCTTAGTCAGAAGCCCTTTCTCCTGTATTTGTGATTTATATAATAAGATCGCGGCAAATTGTGTTATATTTTACGATAGTCTGAATAGTATGTGTGAACTTGTTCGATAAATTAGCTTTAATCATTTTTTGTGTCTTTTTTTCTTCTTTCTTTGAATGTACATATTTAATATTGCATTACATATTTACAGTTATTGTAAGTTAGCTTAAATACTTTCTATGAGTTTAATGAGTGTATGATAATAGAAATTATACAGGACGTTCCAAAGATACGAATCAAACTTATGTCTTTTTTAATGGAACACCCTGTATATTATCCGATTTTCGGAATCTCTGCTTTTCTTCCTGATACCAACAATATTTAATATGTTGTGAGTTTACTTAACAATTTCCTCAATATTCTGCTTTGAAAGACTGAATATCGCAATGGGCAATATAAAAATTGCTATGGAAAATAAAATTATACTTGCACAGAGAAACTGAAGAGTTTATTAACGAATACATAAATTATACATTTTCAATAATTGCTCCATCAAGACAAAGAATATACCTTTTAATGAAACAAACAAAAGATTATACATTTTAATTAAATTTCTTTCAAAATTATCGACTTTAACAGATTCATTTAAAATGCGAATTTCTTGAGATATCTTTCAAGTGTATACTCAACTATACTGTTCAAGTATACTCTATTCTTTAGAGTACCTCCGAGAAAAAATCCAAGGGGTCAAGTCTAGACTTCGGGGAGGCCACAAAATTGTATCGTTGGCACCTATGCAGTCAATATCAATATTGTCTAGGTGCTGCTCAGAGATATTTCTTCTGTGCGATCGGGCGCCGTATTGCTGCCAGACACTATTTTGCTCATCAAGGACATTTACCATATTAAATATTTCTCCTCTGAGAAGTTCAATGTACTCGTATTTCGCTCCATTCAAAGAGCCTTCATAAAATACTGGACTAATGACGGTATCTCGAAAAATACCACACCAGACATTTACCGAAGTCCTGTTTTACCTCAGAATAGAGATACCTATATTGGTGTGAATTTTTTGACGCCCAGTGACGTGAATTCCTTCTATTAAAAACGCCACATGTAAAAGTGGCATCATCAGTCCACAAAATAGAATCTAATAAATTATAAAAATAAATAATAATATGGTGGCAGTGGTAATAGTAGTAGTGGTACTGGTGATGCTGGTATACTTAGTAGTAACAGTAGAACAAGTAGTAATAGTTGTTGCGGCAATGTAATAGTGTCAATAGCAGCATTACAAACCTATACATTTTGTGTCTATCTAGCATTATTTGGTAAAACTCGCGCCACCTATTAGTGTCATTTCCATATAATTTACAATATGGTTTATATTTGTTTACCTTCAATACTCTCTGATTCGAACTTCAGGATATTTCCAAATAAATTGAAGCATCTTGAATCGATGAATCGAATGTATTGGCTTTTCTTGAAAGTAAAGTAAAATTATTTCTTGCATATTTTCAGTTAGAATGTTGTGGGGTTTATAAATAACAAACAAATTAAAATAATCGTCATTAGTATAATTTAAACGATACCAGGCATGTTTATTTAAATTTTCGGCAAAAACAATTCAGACTCAATAATAATTTGACAACTAACTTGACAAATGTCAAGTTATTTAAATTGTTTTTTAAGTGTTTCTGATCATGGACAATTGGCAACAGGTCTGATACGAGAAAAACTGTCCAAAAAATAGAAAATTACAAATACATATCTCTAAAAGTAGTAACGGCAACCTTAACAATGCTTATATGCCTTGAACGGAAAAACGAAAAAAATACAGGGTGTTTCATTTAAGATAACAAAATTATAGCTTATTGAAGTTATAAAAATGTAACAGCAAAAATGAAACACCTCATATTAAATGTTTTAATTTGTTGGTATACCATAATTTACTGTTACCTATGCCCTTTACAGGTACCAAAATCCACTTGACATCACGCTCCTGAAAATAGTTACTAGCATCTCCGCGGACCCTTGCATCTGTGAAATTTTTTCTTTAAAAATTAACATCTCAAATTCTATAACTTCTGGGTATAGGGAATATTTAATAAAGTGACCCCCAAACTTCCGGTATAAGCGGAAGTGCAACAGTTTTGGAAACATTTTCATTGAAAAGTTCACCTGGTTCACCAAAAGTAACCTGGGTATTTAAATTTTCAACAAAATCCTTTAATGGTAACTTCGTATCCTTCTAATGAACCAGTTGCGTGAATAACCCTGCATATGTTGTAACGAGCGTTCAAATAAAAACGTGGTCGAAGTTGGCTCTGACACATTGGACGTAGGGAGTAGCTTATAGCGACCAACTTAACCTCATTTCTCAACGAGCTGTATAGCAGCTGTCAGTTTCAATAACGTTAATGACTATATAACTTTATTTTAAAGAATAATCGTGATAACAATAACAAACAATTAAAGGAGCTGCGAAAAGTGTCCCGCTCCTTGTTATAACAATAAATTAAAGCAGCTGCTGAAAGTGTCCCCCTCCTTGTTCCAAGCACTTTTCACACCTGTTCCTCAAAGAATTAAAGACATTTTCTAAGATGCTCGGGGTATTGTTAATTTCACGAATCTTGTCTATAAGTCGAGCCTGCAGATGGTTTAAATCAGGAATAGGCAGTTCAAAAATAGTGTTTTTAAGGTAAGGCCACAAAAAGAAATCACACGGCCTCGGTGGAAATTCATGTTCAGCATTGAGACTTATTAGTCGATTTTGGAAAACTTCCCTCAACATATTCGTCGTCTTGCCTGCCGTATGTGCCCTTGCGCCATCTTGTTGAAAGTAAAAGTTTGTAATTTCAGTTTCTTCCAGCTGGTTAACAAAAGGAGCGATAATTTCTTCTCTATACCTTTGCGCAGTAAGAGTACCATTAAAAAAAATAGGTCCATAAATCCTCCTTCGATTGAGAGCACACCAAACTCCAATTTTTTGAGCGTGTAGAGGGCCCTCGACAAAAAAGTTATTTGGTTTTTCAGAAGACCACATTCTCATATTCTGTGAGTTTACGTAACCACTTAAATGAAACCAGGCTTCATCAGAAAAAAAGGTGATGTTATGAAGTTCACCGTAGTTGTTTAAAAACCATTCACAAAATACAGCCCGTCGCGGAAAATCAACTTCATGAAGTTCTTGCTGACAAGTTAAACGATAGGAGAACAAACGCAAATCTTTTTTTAACACTGTGTGGCAGGTACCGACTGATACTCCCACCATTTGTGATAAAACACGTACAGAAGTTCTTGGCGCATTTTCCATTATTTGTTGGACATTTTCTTTTAATTCTTCAGTCCGCTTTTTAGGTCGGCCGCTTCCTTCTTTTCTTGTTACACTGCCCGTTTCACGAAAAACATTAACACAACGCTGAACTGCACTTTGAAAAATTTTGTACACAGCAACGCCGGGAAATTGATTTTGAAATTCTATGAAACATTCCTCAATAGAATACTTCCATATTCCATCAATCTTGCGTCCATTTCTAAAGTAGGACTCTATGATAAACACTTTTTGTTCTTGAGAAAACACCATTTTAAATAACGAAAATATTCAAATTGATAGCGGCGATATAGCGCTTTGACAGATGACGTTTAAGTTCATTTGCTATACGCTACGCCCTACGTCCAAATTATTTGAACGCTCGTTATATTGTTGAAATCAGGAAGAAACAGAGACTCTGAAAAGGGTGTGTTTGATTCGTATCTTTAGAACGCTCTATATAATTTCTATTGTCATAAACTCATAGAAATATTTCCTATTTCCTATAACTTTTATTTTCACTATTTTTGTCTACCTTAAAAAATAAAAAGTTAAAGAGGGTAAAATATTATATGAATAACCCTCGAGAATACTTGAGCCTATATTATTATTAAGACACCAGACTGTCTTTTAAAAGGTAAACCAACTGTCCTATCTAAGTGATTAATATGAGCCATGGTTTACATACATTTTTATATCAGAAATAACGTCAACCATTGAAGAAACGTTTCCATTTCTCTTCGCCTTCAAAGGTAATGGAACTGTTCCTGAAGTCATAGTAGTCCACAACACGTTGGTTCATTCGATAAGTTATTGAAACGCAATACAACGTACTTCCCTCTCATATTAAAATTAACGAAGTTCCTCCTTAAAACTTCGCCACCCCCGTCTCACCCTTACGCCCTAAGCCCTAATCACCGCCACCTGAACCCGTAACGACGGGGCGAATTCTGCGCCGAAAGAATTAATGCATCCCCCAACCTCGTTAAATGCTAAATAAAGTGGAATTAGTGACGGAAGGCAGTGGGGCTTTTAAAATCACGTCCGAGACTATTAAAAGTTCCTACAAATTTCAGAGGGAACTTGATAAGGGTCCGGAAAGTGGCGCCGCTGTGGGTGGTCTTTGTTGTAATTAATAAGGGACAAAGGAACCTCGACGGAGAAGCTCGGTCGTGACGGGACGACCGAAAGACTACGAACGTAGCAGGGCATAGCTCGTCTAGACGTTAAAAAACTTTTAAAAGACAATGATGACGAGATGATGGTTAGTTAATGCATCACTTGTTTGAAATAGATTAGATTCTCCAGACACAACAACTTTCATATAACTTACAAGATTTTAACATACAGTCAGATATAACGTACATACAGTAGTATTTTACTTTCACATAACGTATAAATTTCTCCAGAGAGTATGTTTTCAATTATTTTTATTATTCTTGGGTATTATACCAACATAATATTACAATTAATAATAATAATAATACCTCTACTCCTCATTCTAACTACGAGAATTAGCCCATAAGTCGGAGACTTGTGCGGGAGAGGAGGCGGCATATTATTATTACGCAGGCCGCATTTGCGCCCAGGAACGACTTATGTTGGTAGGCCCTAACCACCATTCAGTGCAGGAATGAGGGAAACCTGGAAAACCTCATTAATTAGGGGGGTGGTCAAATGCCAACCGGTGTCAATCTCTCACATTGACCCAAGCCAACATTCTTCCACCCTACCATACCTGNTTACATACATTTTTATATCAGAAATAACGTCAACCATTGAAGAAACGTTTCCATTTCTCTTCGCCTTCAAAGGTAATGGAACTGTTCCTGAAGTCATAGTAGTCCACAACACGTTGGTTCATTCGATAAGTTATTGAAACGCAATACAACGTACTTCCCTCTCATATTAAAATTAACGAAGTTCCTCCTTAAAACTTCGCCACCCCCGTCTCACCCTTACGCCCTAAGCCCTAATCACCGCCACCTGAACCCGTAACGACGGGGCGAATTCTGCGCCGAAAGAATTAATGCATCCCCCAACCTCGTTAAATGCTAAATAAAGTGGAATTAGTGACGGAAGGCAGTGGGGCTTTTAAAATCACGTCCGAGACTATTAAAAGTTCCTACAAATTTCAGAGGGAACTTGATAAGGGTCCGGAAAGTGGCGCCGCTGTGGGTGGTCTTTGTTGTAATTAATAAGGGACAAAGGAACCTCGACGGAGAAGCTCGGTCGTGACGGGACGACCGAAAGACTACGTCTAGACGTTAAAAAACTTTAAAACACAATGATGGCGAGATGATGGTTAGTTAATGCATCACTTGTTTGAAATAGATTAGATTCTCCAGACGTACACACCAACTTTCATATAACGTACAAGATTTTAACATACAGTCAGATATAACGTACATACAGTAGTATTTTACTTTCACATAACGTATACATTTCTCCAGAAAGTATGTTTTCAATTATTTTTATTATTCTTGGGCAATAATATATAATTAATAGTAATAATTATTACATAATATTACAATTATATTAAAGAATTAGGCATTCACTATTCTAGTCGTTAAAATGATTTACATATCGATGATAATATGACAGTTACCAGTTGCTTGTTACAGACACTTCATTTTCTCGATAAAATGTCCATATAACGTACATTAGTTATCATGCAAGCAAATATAACGTAAATACAGTCGTATGTTACATTGACACAACGTGTTTTTCTCCAAAAAGTATGTTATAAATTATTTTTATCATTCTTGGGTATTATGCCAGCATAATATTACAGTTATATTAAAGAATTAGGTATTCTCTTTTCTAGACGTTAAAATGATTTAAATACCAATGCCAATATGATAGTTACTAATTAATATATTGCATATGTTACAAACAGAATATACATTTTTTCTCGCTAGAATTTTCATATAACGTACATAAGTTATCATGCACTCAGATATAACGTAATAATAATATTTTATTTTCTTATTAAAACATACATCTGATATAACGTACAAATTTTAATTTTCTAAGATGTGCGTTTACAAATAATTTTAATTCTTTCTGGGTATTATGCCAGCATTATATCATATGAAGACCAAGAGGACAAAAGAAATTTAGTTTAGTCTGGACGTTAAAATAACCGGATGGTTAACAGTTAACGAATTGTTACAAATATATATAATTTTGTTGATTAAAGCCTTTACATAACGTACACGGTTTTAACGTACATTTTTATATAACGTACTTATTTTCATTTTCTTAAGCCATACATCTGAGTTAGCACATAAATTGTAATTGATCGGAAGGGTAAGTGCGTACAAAGTTTTTATCGTATTTCAAAGATTGTTTATATGTTATTATTCCTAGATAATATAAAATTAGAATCCTTGAAAATGAAGGAAAGGACAACTACGTTTATGTTAAAGCATCATAAAGCACATCACAACAGCAAGAGCGTTAGTTATTATAACGTACACTTAAATAATTGGTACGTTATATGAGATGTTTAAAAGAGCAATAAAAAACACTTTTTTAATGTAATACATAACACCTTTAATATGTATAATTGTATATGTATAAGACCTACCAAAATAGTATTAACAGCCAATTAAACATATCGACATCAATTGTACGTTACAAATGACTATACTTTATGATCTAACCGCACGTTGCAACCAAATGTGCGTTAAAGGTATGAATGTTGTTTTATTTTATTTTTACTCTAGTCAAGTCTCTAATGCAATCTAATGATATTATAGAGTTTAGCACACAATGTGTTAAGGCGTAATTAAGCGATTCTTGTGCCCCTTCCTTCTTCAGCTGTTCACCCCTTGACACATTCATTAAACGTCAACGCTAACAGAACTTCGTCGCTTAATTTGAACTGAAACCAGTTCTAATGTTCCTCATCCCACTTCTGATAGGTACTCAACGAATTTATGTCACGCTCCGCGTTAATGCACAGCTAAATTGATCAGAATTCAAGATAAGGCATATGTATATAAATACCTCCTACATACAGAGCGTTAATAAATAATTACACGCCACGTGACCGTTCCAGATTTGCAACCAACATTGTACGATTGGCATCAACTCAATTAAAAATCTATAAATTTCAGTGGTATGGCTGAAGGGGTTACAGATGTACTTAAATAAAATTGTTTTTAAAATTAATTAATGTGAACTGTTGATATATTAAACTTAATACATACTTGCATAGTAGTAGTACTTGCATAGCTGCGAAATATACTTGTTTTTTTCAGATTTACTTACGATAATTCAGCCACGTCTGCAACCAAGCGCTGTGCCCCTCCGTCCGCGCAGAGTCAACGAATTTCACCTAACTTTCGAAAATTCTCTCGCCATGACGACGAAGAATCCTAAGTACCATTGAAACGGCGTAAACGTCCTAAACGATAGGGATATGCATGCGACACAGCGCAGCACCCATCCGATAGCGCGGGAAGAAAACGAATTTCATGCATCTTTCGAAAATTTACCCCCCAAACCACCCGGATAAAGAGATTGTCCCCTCGTTTCCGCAGATGATGACGGATTCTACTCAACTGGCGTCCAAACGTCAGCTTTGGTTTTCTGCAGTTTTATAACTAGGGACGGTGACCTGGCCAGAATGTGTAATCGACTAGAATTTTCTCATTTTGTATAAGCAGTAGCACTAGCTCCAAATGTATTTGGTTTGTATAAGCAACCTTATCTTTTATGATTATTATAAATTTTTAAGACCATATCGTGTTATAGTTCTCAAAAAATTACGAAGTATAACGCTCACAAAATTCAGATCTCACACTGACATTTACACAAAAACTCCTAGAGCTTACCGTACCGCCATTATCCAGCTCAAATGTTTTTAACCGGTGCATCAGATAAACCAACATTGTGTAACCATATACAGGGTTTAGTGAAAAACCCGTTACACACAAACATCCTAAACCATAAAATTAAAACTCACTCGTTTAAAACAAAGTGTAGTGCCTATAGCGCGTCTTAACTCACAACAACAAACAACTACAACCTGGATCATCCATCCGAAGCAGATCGAACTCGCAATGAAGGAAGAACATAAATCTCAGTTACCTGTGTTGGCGACTTCCACGTCTCACGTCAAGCAGGAAGTAAATGAGATACCTGGAAACCCTTTCACCAGCGAGCAGACGTGTAATATCCTAGCACAGAGGGTGAAAACGAACCCAGATCAAGACGATCTTTCCGAATGAAGGTTTATGAGCCTCTAAACATGCTAAGGGGAAATGATAGTAAATTCTATAGCAAGCTAGTCAGACCAACCAAAACCCGCAACATGGCGCCCAACGTGGGGCCATGTTGCCAAATGAGCTATTGATCTAGAAAACCCACGACATCAACTAGAAGGAAATAAAATTGATGTTTCAAACAAAATTACTGGTCGTGTGCCTTGTAATCATTTATGAAGGCTCTATATACAGGGTGTTCTACCTAATAGGGATTCTTCTGTAGTCTGTAACTGTAAAATTTATAAAAAAAAAATAAAAGTTGTCTGGAATCATGTCGGTCACGTAAAGAAAATAGTTTTAGCTTTACAGGGTGTTCCATTTCGCGTTGGCGCTACATAACTTTGTTATTTTAAATGGAACATCCTGTATATGATTGCGTTTTTCAATTCCTTAATTTTAGGCAGAGTTTATTAAATGTGCATACCGTTTTCGAGATAATCAGTTGTTTTTGAAAAAAATCACAATTTCAGCACTCTAAGTGCTAGGCAGCGTCTAAACCGTAAGAGTTAGATACCTGCAGTTTTCACATATCGTTTTGGCATGAATTACTCTATCTGGTCATCTGTGAGCAAAACGTGTACATTATTCAGACTCGGAAATACTGAGACCTACATTTAATAATACGAGTTGAAAAACTTTTTTTTTTTCAAATGGAGTGTCACATATTAATTGTCATGGGTGAATGCAAAATTGAATGCCCTTTCGACTGATATAAGGTTGCCCATACTTATCTCTAACAGTTTTACTATATATACTTACATATATACTTATTTCTAAAGTCTGAAAAAGTAGCTATGTAACAACGTCAAGAAGGCTTTGCAATTGTATTAGTACAACGCGATATATAGGATTTTACAAAAGCCCAGCATAGCACATCTTCATCGCATCCATTTACACCAAGAGTTACTAAAAGTAAACTTTCAGCGGAGACTGGAGTTTTGTTAGTAGGCACTTGAGATGTTAAATCAAAATGATGATTTTTTTAAACGGATCATGTTCTCCGATGAGGCTACTTTTCATAAAAATGGTTTCGTTAATAGTCATAGTTGCCATTATTATGACACAGTAAATCCTCACCAATTCTGGACAACTCATAGCCAACGTCTTTGAACGTGTGGACAGAAATTTTGGTAACCCATGTCATTGGACCATTCTTTTTTGACCAGCATCTAACTGGACCAGTTTATTTAAACTTTTTAACAAACACTCTAGAAGATTTGTTACACGACATTCCTTTAACTACACTTCGAAGAATGTGGATGCAACATGATGGTGCTCCACCTCACAATACCGCTGCAGTTCGTCAGTTTTTACACGAAACTTTCCCCAACAGATGGATTGGGCGCGGGGGACCAGCGAGTTGGCCTTCAAGGTGTCCATACGCTTCGAAATATCCGTCATTAAGAACTTTCTTAACACTATTCTCCAATCTCTTCTTAGCCATCTGATAGTTGCTTGGTAACGCCGGATGTCCTTCTAACCACGGCAGTCTAACTTCATACCGACCATCTACGTCGGATGTGACGGTTTCCAGGAAAAGTTATTTAGCTGCCAACGCTGTTTCATCACGAGTCATTCTTTCAGCAGGATCGTTTATACCTAAAACATCTAGTTTCCAGAGATTATTAATCGACCATTGTTAACGAAAAGGGCAACGGAAGTCATGGACAAGCTTTGAGGTGTTTCCAGGGGTATCTTGCCCATCATGGTCCAGCCTAGTAGTGTTTCGATAGCTACCAGCCCGCATTTCAGAACATATCGTTTTCCCGTGTACAGCTTTCCTGCAATATCAGAACGTATTAAAAGTTCTATAGGGGCATCGTCATATGAATCCGATATCTGGATATTTAACAAGCGAAGTTCTTCCGTCCAGACACCATGAAATACAGCAGAAACTTCGTTGCAAATTACGCTTCAAAAGTACAACTATAGCTGTTGTTGCTTACTGTGACGTCATAACAATCGTGCTTCTGAGATAACTCACTTCCGCCAAACAACCCATGAATAATATTAATCTATCGTTTGGACCTGTACTTCAAAAATTCAGCTGTGGACTTTAAAATATACGATTTTTGAGATCCCGTATCTATCAACGCGCGTACGTATCGTTTTATCTGAGAGTTTTCCATTTTTACGCGGAGCGATTGCAGAAAAATGTGTTGATTCGTACTATTCGCAAGTGCCTGATGGGTTCCCGTCACAACTTCTTCCTTAATGTCCTTTTGATCGGATTTTCCTTCATTCTGTAGTTTCACTAAGAGCTCCAGACACATCAGAGCTACGTGTGATTTGCCACAAATGATACATCTTAATCGACCTCGACAGCAACGAGCCTGATGTCCAATTTTTAGGCAGCGAAAACAGGCCCCCTTTTCAGTCAGAATATCTTTTCTCTGATCATAGCTTAGTTTCTGAGCTTTAAAACAACTTGAACTCTCATGCAAATTCTGACAAAAAAGACATTTATTTGTTACTGAGGAATTGATTAAGCCCGTTGCAGTATAAAGTTTTGGAGAATCTTCTTCGTGTCTTTCTGATCTATTTTCTCCACGTCTAAAATCCTTATTTCTTCTATTGCTTAAATTGAAACCCTCTACTGCTAAATTAACATGCTGTTCATTGTCGACTTCATTCTTTAAAAACTTCATGAGGCTTCTGAGACAATTTTCTATTGCAGAAACACCTGCGGTCTCTTCTAAAGCGGCGCCTGTCGAAAGTTGGCTGTTCGGTAAACGTTGCCAAACTCTTAGTAAATCTGACAGGAGATATGACTCGACCAAAGGAAATAGCATGGCTGCATATTTATCAGATGTAATGCCGAGTGTCTCTAATGCCCGTAACTGCGACTTTAATTTGTCATACAAAAAAGACAAGTCTCAAGTATTCTTTTCCTTGTTGTGTTCTGAGTTTAAGTTTGTTTCGTTTTGAGTTTTGTTTTAGTTGTTGTTAGTGGTTTACTTTTGTTTATCAAACCATTTTTTAAACATGCCAGTAAATATTGATATTATCAATCCCAGGCCTGATAAAATGTGAGAGAAAAGTGGTTTTGCATGGCCTTCTTGACGCTGTTACATAACTACTTTTTCGGACTTTAGAAAAGAACCTGATTTTTCCGGAAAACTGTTGAAAATAAGTATGGTCAACCTTATATCAGTCCAAAGGTCATTCAATTTTGCTTTCATTAATATGAGTCATTCCATTTGAAAAAAAAGTTTTTTAATTCATAAGATTATTAAATGTAGGTCTCAGTATTTCCCAGTCTGAATAACGTAAACGTTTTGCTCACAGATGACAAGATAGAGTAATTTATGCCAAAACGAACTTCACGTTTCTAACTCTTAGGTTTAAACGCTACCTAGACTCATTTAGAGAGTTGATATCGTGATTTTTTTGAAAAACAACTAATTATCTCGAAAACGGTAAGTTTTAAACACCATGTACATTTAATAAACTCTACCTATGTTAACTAAGGAATTCAAAAATGCAATAACATACAGAGTGTTCCATTTAAAATAACAAAGTTATGTAGCGTCCACGATGAAAATATTTTCTTTACATTGCCCACATGATTCCAGGCAACTTTTATTAAAAACCATTTTTTTATAAATTTTACAGTTGCAGAGTTACAGAATAATCCTTCTTAGGTGTGTAACCCTGAGGGTTTATTTCTTTAATTATTATCTATCTACCGCTATGGCCAGTATCATAACAGTATTAACTGACAAAAGAGTTTACTATTAACTTCTCGAAAGGGAATTTATAATTATCATTACACTTTAATTAATACGTGGGAACTTAGAAATGTTGTACGTTCAGAGAATGAATACCAGACACTTACCGTATGTCGCTCATGTACAAGGTAATCCAGTGGTTGGTAGTATAGGGTGACACTTAAGTTGGAAAAACAAGAAAACACCAAAACTTTCCAGGAAGGGTTTTAATAACAATAAAACAAAACACACAAACAAAATAACGACACAACAGGCTCGAAAAACATTATTAATTACTTTATTGACACGCGACAGCGTACCGAGATTCAGGGAATGCGCGATCCGTAGCAAAATTTGGAATAACTTTTTCCATTATTAAATTAAACCGAGACTCTAAAACTAAGTAGACTGCTCAATGTGGAACCCAAGGAAAAACTGTCTTTTTTCGGAGATCTCTCCTGAATTCGACACTTCGCTTCGACACGCCCATTTCTTGGGTCCAGACGTTTCTGTTCTTGTCTTATTGGTGGGCTCCCTGAATATCGGGACGCTTTGGTATAACTATACTTTGTTAATAATTACCTAATTGACTGGACTTACATTTATATTAATAATTATGTGACTAATTGAATTTACAAATAACCCTAGCCTTCCTCTAGTGTCTCCGTGTAGCAATACAGGACGGATTAGTCAATCTCACTTAAACTATTATTATAGCTTGGAAAATCCGCCTAAAAACCAGTTATTTGATCTATTACTATTTTTCTAACAACTTATTCTTGGAATTCCTACGTTCTTTGGAATGAATTTCACGCGTTATTAGAAATATCGATTTTCTCTTTATACCAGATGCTCAACACATGACCCCGACGATCTAAGTGAACTTGTTAAAAAATACTGCTAAATTTCATGGAGCCTTCTCCGAAGGACGGCCTTGTGGCGTCGCTAAACCTACTTGAAAATTCATTAACTTTTCGATAAAGTTAGTGTTGACTGAAATATTTTACTTTTTGGCCCATCCGTTCCGAGAACTAACAAATAAATTACTACGAGTCCCGGCTTTTGTTACAGGTGAAACACCCTGTATTTTCGACAACATTTCCAGTAATCACATTGCATTTTTATAGCTGTTGAATCGTTAAATGGTTAATTATCTCGAGTCTCCCATGTACGTCACAGAAAGAGCTCTTTATCAAAGCGTAATGCGGTGAGGCTGTTGATTATTAAAGACCCCGCGTCTAAGGGCACTTTGATGTCGATATTTAGCCGGCTATTTATAGTGAGACGGTGCGAAACCTTTGGCGACGAAGTTCAAAGACTTTTCCACGCGCAGCGGTCATTAGGCGTCAAAATACCGTGAGAGGAGGCACGAAAAACAGAACGTACTGATTTGATTAAATGCAATCCCGTCGCCGGTCCGGGGAATCGGCAAATTAAACTTCCGAAAACAATTACGTGCTTCAACCACGGCCAACCGTCGCAAATCAAACGAAAGCGGAACGATTTGTTCTTTTGAGCGCGGTCTCCATCAAAGTGAGCCGAACTCCTTTTATCCTTTGTTTTCTTGTTTGAAACGTAACCGCTGGAAGTCAACTAATGCAGCGAGCGGTTCGCATTCCGTCCGCACGTGGCGCTGGTATTTTCCCGCTTGAGAACATATTCTGCTATAGTCTGTTTAGAAATGAAAGAGAGTAATAAAAGCTTATTATGTACGCAAATCGTAAATAAATGTAGTACTGGTGCTTATATTCAATATTTTTATATTATGTATTATCGGTATAGATGAGGTGTACTTTTAAAAAAACCTTGTGTGACCGGGTTGTACTAAATTGTAGCAGGTAGCTAAAATTTAATCCCCGACAATCCGTCTTTGTCTATGCCGCTTCAATTTCTCGGTCCATTTCTCTTATAAGTAAACAATATAAAAACAGCATTTCAAAACATGAGGCTACTTTAA
>NW_019416879.1:183856-217626 GCF_000390285.2 Anoplophora glabripennis
CGGTTTCCAATGTTCGAAGTCGAGTATCTCTGCGGAAAATTATGTGAAAATTTTTAACATTAATGTACAAAAAAAGAGGGCCATTGTATAAGCGGTATTTTAAATTGTTATTCATTTTTCAAAGACAAATTGACCGGTTGGAAAATTTATAAATAAATAAAAAAGACGTGAAAAGATTTATAAAAATTTTTGTCTGGCATTTTGCATTTCAGTTAGAAATGCGCGTATAAACATAACATACAAATGTTGTTGAGCTGTTCGAAAATGTATAAATGAATTAAAAAATTAACGAAAACTTGGTTTTCTTTTTTTTTCTAATTTAAACGATCAATTTTTGTCTCGTATTTTGCATTACTATTCAAAATACATATTTATACTTCAGGTTAAATCGCTAGACAAGTTAGGTTGTTCGTAAATTAAAAAAAATTAAATTAAATTAAATAGTTGTAAAAAAATTAATGAAATCTTCAGTGTCTTTTTTTTGTCTGGCAATTCGTTTTTTAATAAAAAATACATTTACAAACTCAAATTAAAAATGCCAGATAAGTTGGGCTATTCGAAAATATATAAATAAATAAAATTGTAAAAATATAATAAAATGATTTAAAATTTGAAATTTTTAAATTTACGAAGTTTTTTTTTATTTTCCAGCTTTTCTTGGCTAGGTTGACTTCCGTTGACAGTATCAGATTCAGTAGGAAATTTTACGTCGGAAATAGTATCTTGAGTATGTTTCACGAATAATTACGGCTTATAATATAAAGGGAAAAAGTCGAAAAAAAATGAGAAATTGTATTTTTTTACAACTTTGTTTATTTATTTCCTATATATTGTCGAACAGCCCAACTTGTCTAGCATTTTTAATTTGAGTTTGTAAGTGTATTTTTTATTAAAAAACGAATTGCCAGGCAAAAAAAAGACTGAAGTTTTCATTAAATTTTTTACAACTACATATTTAATTTAATTTTTTTTTAATTTTCGAACAACTCAACTTATCTGGCGTTTGAACCTGAAGTATAAATATGTATTTTCAATAGTAATGCAAAATGCCAAACAAAAGTAAATCGTAAAAAAAGAAAACCAAGTTTTCATTAATTTTTTGTAACTTTTCAATTCATTTATACATTTTCGAACATCTCAACTTGTCTGGCATTTGTATGTTGTGTTTATACGCATATTTCTAATTGAAATTCAAAATGCCAGACAAAAATAAGTCATTTAAACTTTAATATATTTCTTACGAATTTTCTTTTGTCTGGCACAATTTTTCCATTTACCAATTTGTCTGGCAATTTTTTTGTGGCAAGAAATATGGGTATTAATTTTAAGTACCCGAGATACCAGACAAATAGTGATCACTGAAAAATGTTAAACATTTTCACATAATATTACACAGAGAAACTCGACTCCGAACATTGGAAACCGTCTGGCAATTTACTTTTATCATTTTCATAACAAAAATTTTCATTGTTTCGATTGCCACACAGAAACTAAACGATGCATTTTTTTTTCTTCTTGCAAGTTCACCCCTATGAACCATCCTTTCGACTATTTAAAACCGTCTGGCAATTTATTTTTATCATTTTCATAACAAAAATTTTCATTGTTTCGATTGCCAGACAAAAAGTAAACGATGATTTTTTTTTCTTCTTGCAAGTTCACCCCTATGAACCACTCTTTCGACTATTTAAAACCGTCTGGCATTTGAAAATTGTTAGGTACTTACTAATGTCTATTTTTGCATCAACTGCCAGACATTTTAAGATGAGTGAAAAACTAATTATTTTATGCAAAAGGAAATTAATTTTCCAAATTTCCGAACACGGGTCGGTCCTTAAAACCACCCTTATTTTCATTAACTTACCTTTTTCAGACCTCAAAATGCCAGACATTTTTCGATGACGCCACACCCACGTACGCTAGCTCACGGTCTATATATATCAACTGCATTTATGCCCGTTGTTAAGTCTTAATGAATGAAACTGATTGATAAAATTATATCTCAAAAAAAGTTCAGAGGCCACTACGGAACGTCTCGGAGAATCACATTACCTGAGGCGCGGTTTCTTAGACCAATAATAACCGAAATGGACCTAAATTCCCTACAGTGGGCCCGCCTCCACAAAGCCTAGCCCGAGAACAACAAGGGCAAGTCAACGATTCCTAGGTAAAGCTAAGGAAATTAAAGGTAATTCTGTAACTGCCAGCAATCATTGCACCGTTTTCACTCATTCTTATAATTTCCTCTCATCTGAATTTATTGGTTCGCATATGCTACGATCGATAAATTGTAGCAACCGGATGTTATTGTTGTTAATGGTTAGTATAGAATCGCACCAAACCCCGGGAATTGATTCTACACATAAAAATAATAAGAAAAGACTCAAATGTTGTTATGCGATTTTCATTTGTTTCATTAAATGGTGATCAGTAGATACTCTAATTATTTTTCTGAATTTTTTTTCAAATAAATAATTGACTTTTGTATTTAAATACGTAAATAGACCGTCTTACTTTTCAACTTTTTTACTTTTTTACCGAATTTCAATATCTTGACTTGGGCAGTAGATATACGCCCTCGCATTTTCGACTTTATAATTTTGCAGTAAGCCGCCATTTTGAAATTGTGGTTCCGGATTGCGGGTATTTGTTGAGCGCCCCAACAGTTTTCGTTTCCTGTAGTTTCATCCATTTTTAGTCAAATTTGTTATTTTTATTTATTGCTGAAAATTTTGCACATTTTTTTTCTTCACCGCTAATTTTGCATTGTAAAAAAAATTCCGAGCTTTCGCAAAAGCCTATCCTTCCAACAAATTTCCTTAGGAACAAAATCGATAAGTATACCTCATGTCGATTAGAGGTTTAAATTGAGACTTTTATTAAGTGTATTTTTTACTTACTTTTAAGCCCATAAAATTTGAGTTAGGATGGATTTTTGGAAAAAAATCTAATTCACCAGGACTATTAGGATTCCTATTACAAAAACCATAAACAAACACCATTTTTGCTTACTCTAAATCTGAACAAGTTCTTGGCATTTTGTAACACTTTGAACGTACAAACGTGTAATCAATAATGTTAAACTATTGCAACACAAAATGACACCGACAAATAAATTCCTATTTTTAAACTTAGAACATGACATGCTCTGATTTAAATTTTTAAAACTTGTAATTTACTCTTTAACTTGAAAACAAATGAAAGTCGCATAACAACATTTAAATATTTTCTTATTATTTTGACGTATAGAATCAATTCCTGGAGTTTGGTGCGATCCCCCCGACTCACTCTGTATATCATCAAATATAGAAATTCAATTATAACAATGAACCTATTGAGTCCGGAAATATCTGGTACTTTCGCAAGGATAATGTACAAAAGATTAGGGCAATACGGACAGAAGCTAATACCCATTTAAATGATGAAGAAACACATTTTTCAAACGATTCCAAACACCCCATCGATCGCCCTCTGCTAATGGTGTTTTAATAATAACTTCAAGCTGAACGGCTAGACCCGACGCAGCAGCAGTTTTTGTGCGCCCCTTAGGGAATGAAAATAAAAAAATGGTGAGTAGGTATTACTACAATTAGAACCAATAAGTTTAGAGGTAAAAAAATTGCTGTAAATAAGCTCGATTTGAAGAAAGTTTATAATATTTAATCACTTAATATTGATTACTGTTATTTGACCCTTCTTTTCTGCTGTACACCTATCGATGTTTCGCCCTAATCAGTACTCATCAGCAACAAAGCAACTTTAAAATTTATTGTTGTTATCTACTGATTTTTCCTGCGGTACATCCATCGGTGTTTCGTCATAACCAGTACTCATCAGCAACAAAGCGATTTGATCTACAAAGCGTAATGCATATTAAAACAAAAGATACACCCCCGTTTTGTAATTTCGGGGTGTTGTGTCTTGATTTACGGTTGGCGTACCTCCGAGAGGTGGATTCAATGCCCCTGGTCATAGAGGATTCAGTCGGTCCGACAGTGGCAAATGAAACAAATAAATTCCGCTTTTGTGCGCGTAACGAGGAATCGGTTGTTGCATCTCGTCGATTTATTTTAATTTATGGACGCCACTGATGGATTTCTATGAAATTAGTATGCAACGGGGATGAGGGATTACCTCGGTCGGAACCGCGTCCGCTTTTGACGAAAATGTAATTAAAATGGTTCGTTTATCGAATAGAAGTTTGTATTTTAGTTATACATTAATTTTAATTAAGTATTAATTTAGATTATTTCAATCCAGAGAATGTAAAAGCACCCTAGGTGTACGAGGTCTGTTCAGAAAATAACCGAACTTTTTTTTTAACTTTTTATATATCATGAAAACTAAACGAAATATCAACAATCCAAGATGATGTGCAAGAAAATGCTGCCAACGGCATATCATTAAACATCTCCATTACTGCGCAATTCAAAAAGTTCGGTTATTTTCTGAACAGACTCAAGACTTACGTATAAACAAATTTTCCTTGTATGTTGCATTTTAGCTGCTAGGTAGTGCATTTCTATCCTCCAAGATTAAAAGTGCGAGATTTAGTTCATTCGGTTTATAAAGTGCTTTTCAATTCCCGGATTAAAAGGTGCACTTCAGACGTTAGACAAACGATGCACTTTAGTTCCGTGATATATAGAGAACCTTTAACTTCCTCAGATTAAAAAATGTACTTTAAGTTCGTTAGGTACATATAGCGCCTTTAAATCCTATGTATCTACCTATTAAAAGGTATATCAAGATTAAAAGCGCAATACCTAGATATTAAATTAAAAACCGCTCTCAGAATTGATCTATAATATGCCTTTTAAATATTCTGGATTAAAAATGCACTTTAGTAGGTTTGATAGATATCGCATTCTAATTCCTAGATATTAAAAGATGCACTTTGTTACATAAAGTACCTTTTATTTTCTTCATATAACATTAACGCTTGAGCCTCTTGATGTATGAATTTTAATTTCTAAGGGTTAAAAGACATACTTTAACAAGTAAAACATATTTTAATTGCTCAGGTTTAAAAAGTATATTTTAGTCCCTTGATATATAAACTGTGTTGAAATTCCTATATATTAAAATATGCACTTTAGTTCCGTAATATGTAAAGTGTCATTTAATATCCCAGGATTAAAATATATACTTTAGTCCCTTTTTAATTGTTCGAGTTTAAAAAGTGCATTTTAATTCTTCAGTATACAAAACATATTTTAATTCTTAGACGTTAATTAAGAAGTGCACTTTTTAATTCCTTCAGATGAAATATTCATTAGTTCCTTCAAATGTATTACATTTGTCTTGCAATTTTTAAAGATGCACTTTAATGCCTTGCTAAATAAAAAGCTCCTTAGCTATGATCCTACCTATTAAAACAGCACTTTACTCCCTTAGTACATAAAATCCATTATAATCCTTCAAGATTAAAAGTGCATTCTAGTTTGCTTGTATAAGGTGTTTTTAACGCCTAGGAATTAAAATGTATTTTAAACCATTGGTAATTAATGTGTCGTTTAAACACTGGAAATTAATAGTGCATTTTAATATGTTCGGTACATAAAGTGCATTTTAATTTTTAGGTGCACATTGATATTTAAAGTGTCTTTTAATCCCTATGTATTAAAATATGCACTTTAGTGTCTTAATGTGTAAAGTGCCTTCTAATTGAGAGTAAAAGGTGCACTTTTTAATTCCTACAGTTTGAAATATATATTTGAGTCCATAATGTACTGTTCTTGTCCGATTCTTATATTCAACTGCACTGGAAAAGACAGTAGAATCCAGGTATTACTATTCTTGTAGCACGATATCACCCAAATTTTCCGTGAAATAAATTTAGCCTTAAAACCGTTACGTCTCCGGCTAACTCGATTTTCCAGCAGTTGACGAAGAGCCCCATCTAGTCGGTTTCCATTTCCGGTTAAAAATACGATTTAAGAGAGCGGGAAGACTGGTGGGGGAGAATATCCGGCTCGCCGTTGATATTCGGCCCACGTTCCTGCGGTGCATTTGTAAGAGGTATCCCGACACAGCAGGAAAACATACCATGAGGGAGACACGTATTACTAATTTTGACACGCGCGGTTATGTCGAGGAGGTCAAAGTGAAGAGCACGATGTCTGGGGTTGAGTGGTAATGTGAGTTTTACTGTTGTAAAACCCCCAGAGGGATTGAATTTGTAGCAGCGCATCAAATGAGGGTGCCGTTTCGGGGTAACCACTACTCGTCAGTAAAAACGAGATAATTTTCGCCTCTATTTCCGCAAATATCGGGATGTAACTGAAGCGGCGTTGCAGCGCGTCAGATGAGGGAGCTGTTTCGGGGTAACCGCTACTCATCAGTCAAAACGAGATGATTTTCGCCTTTGTTTCCGCAAATATCGGGATGGAACTGAAAGCGGCCAGCTCCGTGTTTCCTCTTCAAATTCGTTTTATTGAATGGCGAAGAGTTAGACTAATCCCGGGATTAGATTAGGAAAGTTTGGCGCGTTTCGAGTTTCGAGAGAAATATCTCGGGGAAAACGACGGGGAAGCTGATAAAAAGGTCGGTGTTTTATTACACTAAAAGGATTCTTTTTAGATTTTCCGACGGGTTTTAGCAGGGCTTCTCGCAGATGTTGGCTTTGTTTTTTTTTTGGGTGCTTAAATTTCAAATCTTTACAAATAGTAGTTTCAGGGAGCTTGTACAAGAGATCCGTAATTTATCCTTTTCTCCCTAAAATATTTTAATTCAGTAAATATATAAGGCGTTTCTTAAGTAGAGGTCAAAAATCCAGGGGTGTATTCTGTGGGCAGTGTCAAAAATTAAAAAAAAAATCAATTTAATTTTTAATTTTTAAACCGCTTAAGATAATTTAACCAAATTCGATATGCTTCATATGACAAAAAATTACCAGCTTTAGAAACTTACCAGTGGTGGAGGTGTGGATATCATCGATCATTATTTGCTAACAATATATATAATTTATAATAATAATCGTCTTTATTTATTCCATTAGAAAGTTGATAGCAAATATTATTACATACAAACATACAAAAATAAAACAAGTGGAATGACAGGTGAAGTTCAGCCTACAGCTGCTTTTCGACCTTAAGAATGTTACATAACAATAAATGTATTTGCCTCTAAGTCCTCTCCTTCTGTTATACAAATTATATATTTGTCCATCTCAAATTAGCCAGATAAATCATTGATGTCCAAATTTCAATGATAAAATACAAAATTAAATACGTATGTTAAATATAATTAGAGTGTAATTAAAGGTGCAAGTCTCCAACAAGTGATTTTCATTTTTTTTTAAATTAATTAAAGCAATATTTTTAATCTCATTTGGTAACTGATTATACAATTTTGGGGCTAAATATAAAAAACTACGAGTAAAGGTGGCAGTTTTATGTTTGGGGGTTAACAGGGTATTTCTATTACGTGAAGATCTCTTATTGTTTACATTACCAAATTTAATTAATTTATTATATAAGTAAGTAGGTGTACTAGTGGTGAGTATTTTATGTGTAAAGCATATAAAATGATATTTGAACATATCAACAATTTTTAACCACCCAGCATCTTTATACTTGTGACATATGTGATCGAATTTCCTGATACCATAAGAAAAACGTAAACATGAATTTTGCAACCTTTGGAGTCTGGATCTATCAATCTGTAATAGATCTGGACCATACACAACATCACAATAAGATAATTTAGAAATAATTAATCATTCACATAATTGTAATTTTAATTCATCACTTGCCTTTATGGGTATGTTTTAAAGTATTATAACACGTTTTTAACAACTGATTTATGTGCTTCGTTTCACTAAACGAAGATCTGAATCGAACCAAAGTCCTAAATTTTTGAATTCACTAATTATATCCAATGTATTATTGTTTAAAATAATTTTTAAGGGATTTTCCACTGCTAATCCCTTTGTTTAGGCCCAAATAATAAAACATGCAACTTATTCGAATTTAATTTTAATATGTAAGAGATACTTATAAAATGAGCTTAAGTCTTGATTGATTTTAGTATTAGCATCTATGCGATCGTCCAAACTAAAACCAGAATATAGTTGAGTATCATCTGCATAGTGATGTATATTACAAAAAGAAACAGCTTCATAAAAATCTGAAATGTATATAGAAAATAGCAAAGGGCTTAAAATAGATCCCTGTGGGACTCCATATTGAACAGGTAATGGTTTAGATACTTTGGATTTTAGATGTACCCTTTGAGTTCTAGAATAAAGAAAATTTTCTATAAGAGCGGTGGATCGTGTATCAAATCCAAAATAGTTAAATTTTTTACATAATAGTCTATGATCCAAAGTATCGAACGCCTTACTGAAATCTAACAAAATTAAACAGGTGTACTGTGATTTGATCTAAATCCTAATTGAATTGGAGGAACGATATTTTGTGCTAAAACATATTTATTGATCTATTGATATATTACCATTTCCAAGATCTTTGACATAACCGGCAGTGTGGTTATAAGACGTAAATGTGAAATTTCTGATGGGGGTAGATATTTTTGCAAGCGGTAAAATAGTAGAATGCTTCCAAGCTGGTGGAAATGTCGAAGTAATAATTGCTGTGTTAATTATATGTGTCATATAACGAATTAAATATGTACTTAGTATAATAAGCATTTTAATTGAAATGCCGTTTAAACCTACAGGCTTTGTTTTAATTTTATAAATATGTCTAAATATAGTAGGTATCACTATTTACAGTTTTAAACGTAAAAAATTTTTTCCTAGGTGAACTTTTGTATTTATCTTCAGAGATTTTATAATCTTTGTTGTCAATATTAGCACTGTTAATAAAATAAGAATTGATCTCATCAACATTGCATATAGTCAGGTATTTCACCTCCAGCAATTATATTTTTAACAATATCCATAGACCTTAGCGCCTTCCAAGTGCTTTTACTATCTCGATTTTTGAAAACAAAATCCATATAGGCTCGTTTCTCTCTCCGTATTGCCCCTGTAGTAGAATTACTTAAATCATTATAGAAATTAAAATCAGTAAGAAGTGTATATCACCCTGTATAATATTACAAATAAAATAGGTCATCATATGCGCCACTGCATTATTTTTACTTTTTGTTTCTTTGTAAGTAGTTTTTTGTATTCCAAACCGATTAACAACAAAATTGATTTATTTGATCAAGTGCATTTTTGCACAGTTACTTAAATTACTTAAACATATCTTAGGAGGGCATGCAAAACGATAATTTAGCTTATTTTTTAAAAATATTAAGTTTCAATAATCCCTTATGCATATTCAAATGCTGAAATAGCCAATAAAGTTTACATTTACGGCCTTGCAGACGGAAATGGTACTGAGGCTAGGTGAATTTATATGGAATCATCCAACTCCAAATCCAAGAATGTTCAGAAATGTTTTTCAACGTCTTTCGGAGTCAGGCTCATTTCAGAAAGGACCAATTCCTGGAGGACCTTTGAGTGTTAGAACGCCTAAATTGGAAGAACACGAAATTGCAGAAGACCCAAGTACTAGTATTAGGAAGATCACTGCAAATCTTAATGTAAATCATAAATTAGTTTAGTCCGTTTTGAACTACCAATAATTATACCCGTAACACATACAAATGGTTCAAACAATACTACCGCAGGACTATCCTGCTCGCCTATAATTTTGCAACTAGATTTTGCAAAAAATTGAACAAAATGCTGACTTTACCGCTGGCATATTGTTTTCCGACGAAGTTAATTTTTCCAAAGATGCTATAATGAACTTCCACAATCAATACGTTTAGAAAATTAAAACCTGATTTTTTTTTTTAATTTTGGACACGCTGTAGCAGGACAATGGCTATCCTACGACGCCACATTTATATAACAAAAAACCCTTATTTTTTGCCACAGAATATACCCCTGGATTTTTTACCTCTACTTAGGAAACACTCTGTATATGAAAATAAAACACGGTGTTAAATAAGTACGTAGATATACTTTAAGGGACAATTTTTATAGTAATTTTAAAAAATGTATATAAACAGGTATCCGCAACTTCATAATTTTCGAAATACAGGGTGTTAAAATTTATAAAAAAAATCACCTTTTCTAATATACCTATCTTTAATAATGAAACTTAAGCCAATGTTTTGTCTAATTGAAAGTAAGAACTTGGATATAAATACTTGTATCAGTGACGGAGATACCACATGTTACTTTCATCGGAAATTCTACGCCACTGGATATTTTGAAAATCGATCACTACTTGTAATTTCTTTGTTAGAAAAATCACTTTGCTCGAAAATCGAATCAATTTTTTCCATTTTATTAACCCTACTTTAACCCCACTTTATTAAATACAGGGTGATTCACAAATTATTTAAAAAAATTAAAAATATTTTTTGAAGTTTAACACCCTGTATCTTCTTAACGAAGTGTCCTAGATAAAAACTTTATAGGAAAATTCACGAAACAATACGAGGTTTCATTTTTCGTCACCATTTGTGAATCACCCTGTATAACGTAACTCTAGAACTAATCGTTTTGCAAAAAAAGTTTTAAAAAAATTCTATGAATTTTTTTTGAGAAACGAGTAGTGCTGGAGTTACTTTACATTTTGCGGAAGTGTTTGGAAGAGTTAAAGGAAATTAAAAAAACAATATTTTGAAAACGTTATATTTTTTAGAATAAAATGAAAAATAACAATATCCCTATTCTGGAGGACACCACAATTTTCGGTGGAGTCGAGTTTCTGGGATAACAGTAAGAGCGAATTCCTGTATACGACACTTTTATATGTATTTATATCCAAATTCAGTAAATTTTTACTTTTATCTGGACAAATCCGTCCCTTATTTTTTTTGGCAGCAGTATACAACGTGTTTCACATAATCAAAAACAAGTTTTTTTGTATTAGTTTATATATTTTTTTAAATAAATCTTATTCAAACAACATGATTTGGATATTTCTCTAGGTGCAACTAAAAAAAACTACAAATATTGTGTTTTAAATCAACCTAAGAATTTGATATTTTCCAATTAAAAAAACTGAAAAAACTAATTTTTACAAAGTAAATGGTTCTAGTTGACTCGGATATCCTTCTAATGCCCATTCACGTGATTTATCTGACAAAAAAGTTGGCTAATGTCGGTAATAATTATCGAGGTGGTTAATCCTTACATTAACCAAACACTCTGAATCGGGGATGTTTACAAACGGGAATAAACTGTTGAAACTGCAAAACAGTACTTAAAATCGAAAACGTTAAAACCCATTAAGAACCTCTAGAATCGTACCTGAGATACATACTGCACAAAAGAGGGACATAGTTGTGGCCGTAAATGTCGGTCATCTGCCAGTTTTTGTAGTATACAGAAAAATCACTCAATTTTATGTTATCGTTCTATTTTACTTTTCATTGCGAAAACGTGTATTTTTTGTTGTTTAAGTTTCAACCCAAATAATGTATTACATTTACAAATACAGAGTCAGCAGAGTTATAGATGTAATCAGCGGTCCCAAAAATGTTTCTTCGTGTTACTGTGATAAGTCAATACGTATAATAAACCTAGTTATTCTACTTGCAAAAAATATTTCTACCAATCAAGTTTTTGCACCTCAATTTAGAAACTCTTTCTATATTCATATACAGCGTGATGATAAAGCTTGGAATAAAATTCATAACTTTTATACTGAGTGATTTAAAAAAAACGCCTAAATAGGTCGATTTTGTTCTCGGAAGGGGAGAGGGGGGTGTGACTCAGAAAAGCTGGACGGCTAATAATTTTTTTTTATTATGGAATACCCTGCATATTTTTTCAAATTCGGATAAAGCTTTCTTTTACGAATACAGTGATTTAAGGTTTGATGGGTATATCTCAAATAACAAGCGAGATATTACGAAAAAATTACATTTATTTCAAAAAATTATTTAATGTCATTTTTCATAAAAGAAATTGTACTTGGAAGTGAAACAAATGCAAATAATTAACGAAATTTAATGTAAATTTTGAAATTGTCCTCCACCAACAATTTGGCACTGGCCCGCTCTAGTGTAAACACTTGCACACTACACTCAATAATTACTGGGTTGTTTCCATTTCAACACGAATTTTCAGTTGTAAGTCTGCTGAATTGTTTGGGCGATTTAAGTATACCTACCCTAGATTTTAAATAACCCCATAGAAAAAAATCCAGAGGAGTCAAGTCGGGGGAACGCGGGGGCCACTCAAGAGACCTCTCCGCCCTACCCAACTTTCAGGAAATGTATCATAAAGATATTGCCGAACCTCTAAGGAATCTCTAACCAAATATTTTCATATTATATAGTGCCGTCAGCAGCGTTTGGAAAAAGAACTGCTATAGCCGGCACCAACTCAAAACGCAGAAAATCTAAATGTCTAGCAGCAGTGAGGTTTTCTTAAAAAAAAGTAAGGACCTAAAAATCGCCTTCCTATGATTCTCACCCATACATTTAATTTGCCTTTACACTGACTATGAAATTCTTGCGCCCAATGGGGATTGTTATTTAACCAATATCTACAATTATGGCGATGTACTGAGCCATTTAAACAGAATGTGACCTCGTCAGAAAAAATTATGTTGCTTAGAAAGTTTGGATTTCCATCACACCGTAACATTAATTGTTCACAAAAGTGCAAACGGCGGTCTGGGTCATCCTCATTTAATTCGTGTATCAGCTAGACTTTACATCCATGATACTTTTCTGTACGAAGCAACTTTACAACATATGATTGGTCCACATTGTTGTTTAGGGTTAGTTGTCTTGTTGACTGATGGAGACGTTCTTCAATGTTCAGCAATACATTTAACTTGGTTTCTTCAGCGATTTGTGGTCGATATGCTTCGGCATGAGTTCGTAGCTTATCAGCATATCCAACCATCATTAAGATCTCTAACAATTTCACGTTCATTTAAATGTGCCATTCCTTCTAAGCTCCAAAAAATTCAGTGATAAATTTGCGAAGTTTATTAAGGTTATAATAACGTACTAATTTGTGAAAATGTTACGCAACAACAGTGGTGTTTTTGTTTCTAAGCAACGACCAAAAACCGAAATTTAATAATCTTTATCAGTGGCCCGAGTGCCAACAAAAAAAACCCTAATTTTTATTGATAAACTTGCAAACTTTTTTCGTTTTTTTTCCGTTAATTATTTGCTTTTGTTTCGTTTCCAAGAACAATTTCTTTTATGAAAAATGACATTAATTAATTTTTTTGAAATTAATGTCATTTTCTCCCAATATCGCGCTTGTTATTTGAGATAGACCCATCAAACCTCACATCACTGTATTCATAAGAGAAAGCTTTATCCGAATATGAAAAAATATACAGGGTGTTCCATAACAAAAAACACATTTATTGACCGTCCAGCTTTTCTTGGTCACCCTGTATACAACTGAATCATCTTAAAAGATGCCTCTCCCGAGAACAAAATCGACCTGTGTCACCGTTTTTTAAAAATCAGTATAAAAGTTATGAATTTTGTTCCAAACTTTATCATCACGCTGCGCTGTCTGTATATAGCTAAATATGCCGCATTCCACGTCCGGAAACGATAAGACAGTCTTCCCCAACTTTCTGGACACCTCGCGTCTGCCCTAGGTTATTTCCGTATTGACAAAATGCAGCGGTCCGACCCAGTTCCGCCGGGATCGGCGGGACAAATAGAAAAATTCCGTCCGAACTGCGATGCAGCGTAAACCCTAAACGAATTTGGACGGCTCCGGGGCAAAGTTTCCGGCGCTCTGTCTCCCTCGAAATCGATGACGACCTTGGCACGACGGGGCGAACTCCCAAATAATTTATGTGGGACAGGTGGATGTACAATCCGTGATACGTCACGGGCTGGATTCGGGGCGAGAAGCCGTCGGCCCTCGTCAGAAATCAGCGCCGACACGGGTCATGGCGCGAAACTGCGACTAACGTCGGTACGTTTATTAATAAATGCTGAATCCTAAATTTTATAAAAATAAAATAGAACAGTCGAAATGTCACGTTAGATCGATGGGATACTCAGAAAAACCTACGATCACTATGTGGGTCAAAAAATTACAAATACCAATGGACTAAAGTGTAGGTAGGTACATATGTGCAGTCCTAAAGAACTACGTGCAGTTTAGTGTGACACATACTATACAAGCGTGTGTAATCTATAAAAATTAAACTACAGCTTCCTGATGATATTTGTAATAGAAAAGTCATATACGAAAAAGTTCTGTCTTCGCGTTTTTCTTTTGTAAATTAATGTTCATTTATTCAACGAAAATAAAGGCCGACCCTGTGTTATTTATTACAAAACTTTGGAAATGTTTTTATGCGAAGCGAGATGCAACCTTATAATTTAAGTTGGTATAATCTAATACTAGTGATACTAAAAGAAGGTTAGGTTACATTGTCAAATAATTTGTGTAGTCAACTGATTTTGTATTTGTATTGAATTCATTATTGACTTAACTATTAAATATTAAGCATCGTACATCGACCCCATCAGTGTTAAAAAGTGAAAGATTCCAGACAAAAATTTTTATTTTGTAACTCCACGATAGTGACAGTGTAATTTTTATAAAGAAGTAAAACATAAGAATAGCGTGCCGATTACATTAAAAACGAGATTCTTATTTCTCACTTTGCTTAATTTTTTAGTTTGTGTACAAACTAGTTTTACAATGAACCGAGAAAACAATGCATTTACTATTTCCGAACATGTCGATATGGTGTTAGTGTATGGTGTAGCCGGAGAAAATGCGCTCGCGCCGAGTAGGTTGTACCGGGAACGATGGCCACAACGTCACCCCCCATGTGCAAATACAATCCTACAGTGCGTTCAGCGGCTGCGAGATACGGGAAGTGTTATTCCTCTAGGAGAAGGACGTGGTCAGCAAGTGAACTTTAATGTTGAAGATGCAGTGTTGAAAAATCTTGACGAAGACCCCACAATTAGTACTGGACGACTCGCACAGCAAGTAGGAACCTCATCTCATACCGTATATCGTATATTGCATCTTAAGTCACCAGCTGTTGCACCCCTATCATCTGCAACCAGTTCAACAGATTTTACTCACGGATTGTGATCAACGAATTCGCAGATGGTTTTTATGGCAATGTGCCAATCAAGTGGACTTTCATGCTTATGTTTGTGTAACAGATGAGGCGACATTTATCTGTGATGAAGTGAATTTCCATAATATGCACATATGGGCAGATGAAAATTCTCACGCGATTAGGGAAACTAATTTTCAACATCGGTTCTCAGTAAATGTTTGGGATGGCATAATAATGCACTTATGGATCCCTATTTCTTTGAAGAGTGACTAAATGGACCAACATATGCTGACTTTTTGGAGAACTGGTTGTCTGAATTACTGGACGATGTGGCATTGCAATTTCGAGCACGCATGTTTTATCTTCAAGATGAGGCTCCTCCACACAGTACTCGAGAAGTAACGACACTTTTGAATTAAATGTTTCCTCAGCATTGGATTGGACGCTTTGGTCCTGTGCCGTGGCCACTTCGGTCACCCGATCTAACTCCAATGGACTTTTATCTTTNTTAGTTGCATTGAAAAATTCCCGAAAAATTGAGAAGTATCTTTCAACGACGATTTATTTACGTGGCTGGTCTACAGCACGTAACTCATCGTACAGCTCACGGTCAGGACCGTTCCAGAAAAAATATTTTGATCCATATTTGGACTTTAATTTACAAAAAAAAACGCAAAAATAGAAGTTTTTCGTATATAGAACTTTTTTGTATAAGGCATTTCTATTACAAATATCGTTAGGAGGCTGTAGTTTAATTTTTATAAAGTATACACGCCACACCCTGTATATTGTGCAAAGATTTTTAGTATTTATTCCCATAGGGACTAAAAAAACAATATAGTTCTAAATGCAATAATTTAAATATTGGAATGTTTGTTTAGAATCGTGTAAAAACATTAAATTGTGTAAAATTATATCACGCTTAAGTAAACTAAATAATATACGATATGCCAATACATCAAAGTGCACCTGGAACATTTCACGTCAACCAGATCACCTGTGCTTCCAAAATTTGGGTTGACCGATCAAGACGTATGAAATCTTAAAATGTTCGTCTAGGCTTTCGGAAAAAATGTGGCCCTCTGAAAAATACAATATGGCGCATTAAATATGGCGACCGAAATTGACTTTTTTCTAGCATATTAAATAAAAACTATTGTAAAATTTTTCAAATTTGTAAAATATGCATCTTAAATAGGTGTAATAATCGTTCTAAGACCACTAATTAAGAATCTACCATTAAGATTCGAAATTCCAAAATGGCGGATTCAATATGGCGCGTATTACCACAATTTAACCCACTCTGTCACAGTGAAAATTTTGGATCAATTTAAAGTACCGGCGCGGCGTGGGGTATTTGGGGTCTCTGAACCCTACTTTAACATCGAAATTTCAAAATTCAAAATAGCGGATCCAATATGGCGGACACAAAGTTTGGAGCTCCATAACAACACCATGTCGTTCTTTTGTCTGATAGTGATTATCTTGACAACACATGTCAAAAATACATTTAATTATGAATAATTTTCTTGCAAAATGTCACGTTTAAGTGAAACCGAGCGTATTGAAGTTTTAATGATCATAAGATATGGTGATAGATGACGAAGTTGAAGATATTTTTCATGAATCGCATCCCGATCCGGAACGTATTTCTAAATCAACTGTTTCAAAAACATTGCAGCGTTTTCATGAAACTGGAGGTGTTGAAGATCGACGAAAAGTGGAAGACCAGTAAGCATTACAAATGAAGAAAATTCTTTGAATCCAATAAATTCCACACAACAGAGGGCTTTAAATCATATGAGTTGATATTCTATTAAAAAAATTTGCAAATGGGAAAAATTACATCCATATAAAGTTCATCTGTTACAAGAACTGAGTGAAAATGATTATGATCGTAGAATCGAGTGCTGCGAAATTATTATAGATAAATTTAACGAACTTAATTACCCACATATTGTTTTCTGAGGAATCTACATTTTGTTTAGATGGGCTCGTAAACCGACACGTCTGTAGGTATTGGTCAGAAAATCCACATTGGATGGAGGAAGTTCACACCCAGCGACTACAGACACTAAAATCTTTGATGTGGCAATTTACAAACGGAAATTTGATCTCTGTACGATATTTATTACTTTTGCAAGAACATATTATTCCAGACCTTAGACAATTATTCCCAATTTACAGGCAGTACAAATATGGTTTCAACATGATACGGTACGGGCATATCTAGATGAAACTTTTTCTGATAAATGGATTGGACGCAGAGGGGCAATTGAATGACCAGTTAAGTCTCCTGATATGACCCCGCTTGACACTTTTTTCTGTGGAGTCACATACAAAATGAAGTCTACAAAAATGGGCCGTCAAATATCGAAGAGTTGCATGAAATTTCCACTATTCCTCTCAATATCTTTTAGATTCATCTCAAAATTTTGGTCATTACTGTCAGAAGACCAATAATGAACACTTTGAGCACCTTATGAAATAGAATTTAAAAAAATATATGTATTTGTTGTTTATTAAAACTTATTTTCTCTCATTTTTTATTCTGGCATATTGATTTTTTAAGTTTTACTCGAAAATCAGGCCTTTTTCGAAAAACATAAGAGAGTAGTAATTTGTAGAAAATTTGAATGACGAATCTGAAAATATCAAAGGTTGTTACCGTAAAGCAGTGGCGTATTATTTAGAAAAATATGCCACCAATACCCTGTATCTCCGCCACTGGAGCATGGAAATTTTATGTTTACATAAATAGATATGCCCAATTTCAAATTATTTCACTTACTAGTTTTTGTATTTAAAAAAATTCAAAATATTTTTTGAAGTTTAACACCCTGTATCTTTTTAACGAAGATAAAAACTTTATAGGATAGACTCCTCTTAAAATTCACCAAAGAATACGAGGTTTAATTTTTGTCAGCATCTGTGAATCACCCAGTATACACACCACCTTTCATGGTACCACAAAAGTGTACACCTTAGTTTATGTAATATAGTTTTACATATTTATATTATTTTGTTCTTGCAACCAACACACGAAATACGTATTGAAACTAAATCTATCCCCTAATAGTAGTCCTCCGATACTAAAGACTAAATTAACATCTTTCGTGCACGAAGTGCACAAATACTGAAATTTTATTAACGTCTAAGCATACTAAGAGTAAATATTCCCAAGAAAAAGCACAATACTTTCCATATGCTTTTCTACTGTTACATCCTTTTACGACGTACATACGAATTATACTTTTAACTTTACGACAATGGTGAACGGCATGCATTCCCTTTGTTCCAGTTTACAGCTTTGTTTATAGCTCTTTGTGTAATTCTCTAATTGTATTCGCTCAACACTGTTTCATTTGTAGAGAGATTATTTCGCGTTATTATGACTTTGCAAGTGCTATTATTGCGTACCAATATAATTTTGTATGTCACAGTTAATAACGAATGATTCTGCACATTGTACAGAGCGGCCACTTTTTTCACAAAAGCGAATAGCGTATGCTGTAATTTAAAAAAACGTGAATATTACTTGATTAACTCATGAATATTACTGAATACAAATGATACTCAAATCTTTCACGTGATATAAAATGATAAATACTGACTGGTTTATTGTAAACTAACTCGCAAATTTATACATACACATCCCGAATTATTGAAAATTGAATGCAGTTTTTAACTTATAAAACCGATAAAACGAAACGTCAGTTCGTAACTGAAAATGTTTTTTGTCGAATGGCCTACTGGGTATAATAAAATGGTAAATACATTAATCAAATGTTTTATTTACAGAAAATGTAATATATGCTTTATTTTAGTGCAAAATATATCGGTGTATGAGTTCTATATGCAAATGTGCGATAAATTTTAATTTTATTGTTTTGTAGAGTTTTGTAGACCACTTTTTTGGTCTTCTACTGAGAACCTTGTGTGAGAATACATATGATTGAGAGAATCAGAAATCATTGTGCCGAAATTCAAGTACATATACACACTTCTCAGTTGTGTAGTCATTTAAAATGCAGATTAACAATTGCACTGAAGTCTAAGGCCATTACTTTGAGCACTTACTTTAATTGAAAGAAGATGAGGCGATGGGACTCTGACAATGAGACGCGAAGGGACTCACCTAAATCAAGCACTCAGAAGGGAACAGAAAACTACTACGTCCAAGTCGTTGTTCCTGGGTTATGCTAAACGTACTTTATTCAGTACTCTGATAAATGAGACGCGAAGAGACTCACCTAAATCAAGCACTCGGATACGTGAGATGCTAAATGACTCACGTTAATCAAGCACTCAAAAGGGTACAGAAAACTACGTCCACGTCCTTGTTCCTGGGTTATACTAAAAGTACTCTATACAGTACTCTAATAAATGAGACGCGAAGGGACTCACCTAAATCAAGCACTCGGATACGTGAGATACTAAGTGACACTTTAATCAAGTACTCAGAAGGGAACAGAAAACTACTACGTGGACGTCGGTGTTCCTGGGTTATGCTAAAAGTACTTTATTCAGTACTCTAATAAATGAGACACAAAGGGACTCACTTAAATCAAGCACAAGGATACGTGAGATGCTAAATGACTCACGTTAATCAAGCACTCAGAAGGGTACAGAAAACTACGTCCACGTCCTTGTTCCTGGATTATGCTAAAAGTACTTTATTCAGTACTCTAATAAATGAGACGCGAAGAGACTCACCTAAATCAAGCACTCTGATAAGTGTGATGCTAAGTGACTCACGTTAATCAAGCACTCAGAAGGGAACAGAAAGCTACTACGTTCCTATGTTATGCTAAAAGTACTTTATTCAGTACTTTGATAAATGAGACGCGAAGGGACTCACCTAAATCAAGCACTCGGATGCGTGAGTTGCTAAGTGACGCACGTTAATCAAGCACTCAGAAATTTGCAAAATGAATAAACTTTTTTGACGACAAATTTCGAGTATTTACTTAAAACGTGGTATTTTTTATTGCAGACAAATCCTATGTACCTTTAGCTGTAAAATACGAATCTACAATAAAAAATAAACGGTTTCTATTAAGATTTCAAAGTTACCCCTCGCCCCAGCTACAAGGAGGAGGAAAGGGACTAATTTTAACAATAATGTATCTCCTCCAAAAAATGATTAAATTTTGATTATGAACATTTTTTCCGTGGAGTGTTTATTTTTCGAGATATTTGAAAGTTGAAAAAATCCCCCGGTATACAAACGAATAAAAGTTTGTGAAAATTATTTAAAGCTTGTCCATATTTATGACTCTACTTCACGTTGCTTCTGGAACGCCACGTATTTTCTAATTACAGGATTACACAGGAAAAGGGCGTTATCGATACTAATACGCCGCCCCCGTACCACTCAACTTCTTGGTTTCCTGCCCGTCCATACTCGATAAAATAAAATATTATATATTTGTAGTTGTTAACCTCGGATATCCAATACATTATCATTTCCATGAATATTTAATTTCATTCTACAGTACTGCCATTCTAGAATCCATAATGTACGTTGTCAATGTAGCAAAACACGCGATGTTGTAATTGGAGTTCTAAGGCTATAATAAAAAATTACTGCCATAGATTGCATTGCAGCTCAGTGTAATAAATAATGTTTTTACGACGCTTTGTCACAACTTTTTACGTTTGCCCTGTTGTACAGGGTATATACCCTCATTTCAAATGGAAACCTTGTAAAAAAAAATTATTTATTGGCTGATTCAATTTGAGTTGTTTTTGCTTAAAAAATTCTGTCAGCATATGACATATTTTCCTAGGACCTAGCGAATATCGAAAATTCACCCAAAATAATTCAAAAAATCTTACAGTAGTCATTCACGAGTAAAATTCCGTCAAAAGTACGAAACCAGAGACAAAGGATGGCAGACGATCCAATACGCACATCGGAAGGCGTCAAGCGGGAAAACAACATTTCACGCATGTTTTGAAAATTTTCGACAGTTTCCCTACAAAACTATCAGCACTATCAGCCTTCACGGTCGCGTAACCAGAAGGTTACAGGTTGATAACCCTCCGGAAATGACCACCACAATGGCCGCCATTCGCGAAGGCGAAATTTTTAAATTCAACGCGAAGACACTGCAGAATCCCCCCGGAGCTAACCAACAGTGTGTTCAGACGTCAACCCGCAGCTTATTAACCAGTACATTGCACTATACAGAGTTAGTCAAAAGTATGGATACCCCCAAAAATCTCAGGGGGAAAGCATTTTTGGCATAAATGGTGAGCATTTTTCATAACGCATCCGAAGGTAACCTTGACTTTGAGGTGAAGATGAAGGTTCAAGATCATATCAAGATCAAATCGGTTTTTTAAATGGCGACCCTCCTTTTCGCCCCAGGAAATGGCAAGAGCAGAAGTCATTTGAAAGTCAAATGTTAATTTTTACTGTATGTTTTTGTTTTTAACTACGGAATCAGAGGGAGTGACAGTCTTGGAGTAGATACCTGATGGTACTCCTTAATGACCTTGATCTTGAGGTCAAGGTTAAAGAACATGTCAAGGTCATATGTTTATCATATTTTTAGAGTAGCGACCCATTTTCTACGCTAGAAATAAGAGAGCGTAGAATTATACATGTTGCTATGATTTTAAACGTGAGCTTAAAGTCAGTGGTCAAGGTCAGATAGAGGTCGAGCGATTATTTTGGCTGTCATTTTTTATTTTCGACGATGGAATAGAATGGACTCAATTTTTGAGTTACATCAAGATCAAGGTCACTAAGGAGCATCATCAGGTATCTACTGAAAGACTGTCAATCCCTCTGATTCCGTAGTTAAATCTAAAAAATTACAGAAAAATCAATATTTGACCTTGTACCTTGAGGTCACAGTCAATGTCATATTCGGATGCAGAATTTTCTGCTATTTAAAATTTCCGGGATCGAAAAGGAGGGTCACCATTTAAAAAAACCGACTTAATCTTGATATGACCTTCAACCTTGACCTTGACCTCTAGGTCGAGGTTCCCATCGAATGCGCTGTGAAAAATGCTGAAACTTTTGTCCTCACCATTTATCCCAAAAATGGTTTCCCGCTGAGATTTTAGGGGTTTCCATACTTTTGACTAACCCTGTATACACGATTTGTACACAAAACTGTTTAAACTTTTAAAGAACGTAATAAATTTGGAGAAAGAAATATACAGGGTGGTCCGAATTTTATGCAGGAAACTTCGAGAACAGATAGATCTCTTTAAAATAACAGGTGTTTGTCTTATAAACGTAGGTCTGGAACGGCCTCGTTTTAGAGATACAGGGTGTTGAAGTTGTTAAAAAAAGATTGATTTTTTATTTGTACCTCCGGAATCTATTAACCGATCTCAATAAAATTTGGTACAGATAATGTATTATATTAGGCCTTGCATTCTCTAAAATATGAACTCCAGAGGTTCAACCAGTGGTGTACAACTGGACATGAGTCACCCCTTTTTTATAAAAAAAAAACTATGGCACTGTATTTTTTACCGGTTATTGTAACGGATTTATATTCTAATGCACTAAATACGTAGAAAAGGTGACTTTAATTTTTTCCCTAAAATTTACCATTTTCAACTTATTCATACCAACACAATCCCCTTGTAGCAGATACTTCAAACCATAATATTACAAGAATATTTATGTTTATGCTTAAAAGTACGTGCAATTTGTAAGCACATCATCAAAATTCTTTCCACATTACCTGTGAGGTAGTGTTCCTGGTGTGTTTTAGTTTCCCCTGGAGACCTAATCTTTACAAATAAGAACAATTTAAATCAAAATAATAAAAATACATTTACCAAACAACAACAACTAAACAAGAAACAAAGTTAACGTTACGTATTTACAGCAATTGTTCAAAATGCGAACCACCCACATCGATACATTTCTGACATCTTCTATTAATGGAACTAATTGAAGCTAATATCATGTGGTTGTTTTCTTTTAATTCATTACACCCATCTTCTATTCGCTGCAGTAGTTGTGGTCTATTATCTATTGAAGTAAGCTTTACTTTTCAGATAGGTAACCCCAAACATAGAAGTCCAGGGGGTTTAGATCTGGCGATCGGGCTGGCCAAGATACTGGACTCTCTGCAGCATTATGGTTGACATTGGCATTTGGTCTTCTATCTGTTCATCACCCCATATAATTTTCATTAAACCATTGTTGTATTATTCTCCTAAAATGCGCATGAGCACCATTCATTTGTATTGTCGTATATTTAATGGAACATCCTCAAATAATTCAAATAGATAGTTTTCTAGAAATTTTAGATGTGACCTGGAATTTAAATGGGGCGGCAAGAAGAAAATGAAAATTCACTACCCCTCGCCTTGTGAACGTAGCCTGATCGGTCCAAAGTATTTCTAGTAAGAATTCTTACAACCACTGATAAAAATTCAGGTGTCTCTCTGTATCTCCCGGAAGTAAATTTTGCACGGATTGTAAATGGTACGGATTTCTGCCATCCTTATGTAGAACTTTTCAAATTTTCGATTTACTCACCCCAAGTTGCCGAGACGTTCTTCGTGTACTTAGCCGAGGATCGTCGTCAAATGCTCTTAAAATTTAATATCTGTGCCTTTAATTGCTCCGTCATGACTTTGCAAATATCGTTTTAATCCAAAAAGATGAAAGCGACGTATGTAAAGAATTTTGTTGATGTGCTTACAAATTGCACATACTTTTAAGGAGGTTTATCTTATTTGGAATTGACGAACAAATATTCATAAAAAAATTAATATAAGCATATTAATATGAAGAAACTCCTCAAAAAAATTATGACTAGTTTGGATACCTAAGAGACGAGATATTAATAAAATAATGTAGATTTTTTTGGTCCTTCCACTTAGAATGCGCAACAATTGACGAACAGTTTCCACATCAACTTATATAAATACGAAACCGATATCTAAGGAACCGTATGATATCTTGTAGAAATCGATTAGGTACTTGTAAGGTACACAATTTATAATAATTCTCCTTCAAATTGCTGTCATTGACTAACTATCCTCCATATGCGTGATAGCGGCAACACCGCGGTCTCGATGTAGCGTATTATTTGAAATTCGCAGGTGTCCAAACAAACAGAATGATCAAACGGGAGCGAGCAAACGCCGAGCCGAGCGCGCCAGCCAAGTGCAACGTTGCCAAATCTAAAGGCTTTCTACTTTAGTCACTAGCGCATCTACAGAAACTTTCGTTAGACTTTAGATGGACCTCCGTACGCGATAAACCTCCTTAAGCGTAAACATAAATATTCTTGTAATATTATGGTTAGAATTGTGTGCCACAAGGGGATTGTATTGGTATGAATAACTTGAGAACGGTGAACTTTAGGGGAAAAAATTCAAGTTATCTTTTTTACGTACATGTTTTGTGCATTAGAATATAAATCCGTAATAGCTTGTAAAAAATACAGTGGCGTAGATTTTTTTTATAAAAAAGGGGGTGACCCTGTCCAGTTGTACACCACTGGTAGAACCTTTAGAGCTCATATTTTAGGAAATATAAGGCCTACTATCATACATTATCTGTACTAAATTTTATTGAGATCGGTTAATAGATTTCAGAGATATAAACAAAAAATCAATATTTTTTTAACAAATTCAATACCCTGTATCTCTAAAACGAGGCCGTTCCAGATTTATGTTTATAAGGCAAACACCTATTATTTTAAAGAGATCTATCTGTCCTCGAAGTTTCCTGCATAAAATTCGGACCACCCTGTATACAGCTACCGCTATTACTTCAGTTTATTGAAAATTTACAAGAAAATTTCAATAAATCGCACAATTTTTATAAAACTCAAAACTGTATTAAAAATTTCCACATAATTTTTTTCGAAATTAGGATAACCTTAACTCTAGTAGCCCATACAGTCGAGGAGTTTCTGGGTCTGCGATGAATATCCTGAGATACAGAATCTAGTAGCGTGGTCAGATTTTAAATTAACAAATCGCTAACCAATGTTTATCAGACATCGAAAAAAAATTGAAAGCAGGTTTTAAAAACTGAAAATAAAATCAATTCATGTGTTAAAAGACTTTTTGAATCTCCATCTCTCAAATATACAGGGTGTTTTATAATAATATGCAAATATTTTAAGGAGGTGAGAAAGTAATTTTAGGGGGGGGGTACTTCCAATACATTTATTCGATTTGAGCCCCCCCTGAGAAAATATTCAAATCTCAAAATAGTCGAACATATTAGCTTTTATTTTTTTTATTAAATTTTTAGTTCATATTTGCTTAGCTTTTCCTATTGATAAAAAAGAATTTTTGCAAAAAGCATGTCAAAAATGACGGTCGTTTTTGGTAACTGTTATTAGGTACTAATTATGTGTACCTAATCGGCAAGAAAAAATAATTTATTTTTTTGCTGGTAAACCATTAAGTATACGAAGAAACGAGAAGAGTAAAAAAAGTTTCTAAATGAAATGTAGTATTAAAAGCTATTTTCCCTGTTGGAATTGGCTAACGTAGAAAAAAGTTGTGAGAGAAATAAAACCAAGGAGTGCTAACTTCTGTCGTTCAAAGATATAAACCAGAAAAAAAAGACTACCAAAAAATACCATTCAACTAGTTGTTAACGTGTAACAAAATTCAAATTTCTAAGTTTAACCATTTCCGTGAAGAAAAATAAAAGCTCATTTTTTCGACCATTTTGGGATTTGAATATTTTCTCAGGGGGAGCTCAAATAAAAAAAAATATATTAAAAGTACCCCCCTAAAATTACTTTCTAAACACCTCAAAATATTTGCACATCATTATGAAACACCCTGTATAATTCTGAACCAAATAAATCAAATAAATACGTTTTGCAAGGGTGTTGCGAAATGGGTCACATTGTATAAGGTGCCCAATTTAAGCAGTACGGTAAATATTAGAAAATAAATACTTTTTATCTACATTCCACGCCACTAATTTTGCCTCCAGCTTGCTCATAAATAACGTTGAACTGGAATCTCAAAGACGTTTTCTGTTTGAATATGCTTTGCCGCCACATTAAACATCAATTTTTCCTAATCTAATTGCTTCGGTTATCATAATTTTTCGTATTTCTTTCGTTGTAATACCTTCGAGAAGTGGATATCGTCTCGATTTTTATCCATCAGATTTTGCGAGTTTTAGGGACGGAGACTGTTTGCTTAAGGGCTTGACTTTAAACTCCTTCAAGTCTGTCGCATTAAATTGAATTTGAACTTTAAAAGGTCGTTGTAAGCATTGAATTTTCTCCTAACAAGGACAGATGATAAAACATTGATATACAGGGAAAATGAATAAAAGCAGTTTATAAACAAAATATATGTATGTATGCAGGGTGTCCCGGTACTTGATACAAAAAAGTCGAGTACAAATAGATGACGTGAAAATAATATCAGTTCTTTATAATTTTTTTTCATGCGGGCCTTCGTTAACAAGTTACGGGCCCTCAAAGGTAAAATTTAAAAAGTTATTTTTATTTACAGTCTCTAAACTATTAACTTCAGTATGATGCAAATTTGGTGATCGATAACGATGCGTACAGATTGTTTTTAATGTTGCAAGTAAAACTTTATTACGCCCAGAACGCCAGGGACGTACTATGCCCAATGGTTAACAACCAAGAATTTTTGCACAGATGGCGATCGCAATCTGCCTGCATCAAAAATAAGTTTCCTGAAGAATTTGCCAACCATAATACCCTCTTAGTTCAATTTTGTAAAATTAACACTTTAGAAAATATTTGTGATTTTATGTCACAGTGCACATCGAGCGGCGCCTCACTATAATTCATTTGGACTTAGGTATGGACAAAATTAAGTAGCGCCTCGTAGAAAAAAGATAAAAAAAACAAAAAATAGCGTTTTAAAGCTTAAGTGGCACAGATTAAGGGAAAAATAATCACATTTCACCAGCACCGCATTTACACCCTCACAATTGAGCCCCAAAATTATAATTTTGGAAAAAATTTACATTTTTTTGGTCTCTCGTTTGAAAAAAAAATTCTCAAATGATACAAAACATTTTTTTATAGTTTTTGAGATGAAGAATAAGGATCCATTATTTAAATTGAGCTAAAAAAATTTAGAACCCTTAAATTTACGAATATTTCAGTTTATGATGTTTTTAGCTCTGATTTCCGCTCTTATGCATCGATTTGCTTGAAATTTGGAAAGTAGGTGGGGAATAGCTCAAGAAACAAAATACATCCTATGCTGATATGTATTTTTACCCTGGGGTGGTTTCTACCCCTTTGTAGGGGTTTGGTGAAAATAAATTTTGCCAAAATAATAATAATAATCGATAGAGCAAATAATTTGAAGCAAAAAATGTGTCATACAATTTTTTTGATAAATCAATACTTTTTGAGTTATTTGCGATTGAAACCCCAATTTTTCAATTGAATATTTTAGTTTTCAATTGCAAATAACTCAAAAAGTATTGGTTTATCAAAAAAATTGTTTGACACATTTCTTGTTTCAAATTAGTTGCTCTATCGATTCTCGGGATTATTTCGACAAAATTTATTTTCAACACTACAAAGGGGTAGAAACCACCCCCAGGGTAAAAATATATATCAACATGGGTGTATTTTGTTTCTTGAGCTATTACCCACCTACTTTCCAAATTTCAAGCAAATCGATGCATAAGAGCGGAAATCAGAGTTAAAAACATCATAAACTGAAATATTCGTAAATTTAAGGGTTCTAAATTTTTTTACCTAAATTTAAACAATAGATCCTTATTCCTCATCTCGAAAACTATAAAAAAATTGTATGTATCATTTAAAAAAAAATTTTGCAAACGAGAGAGCAAAAAATGTAAATTTTTTTCCAAAATTATAATTTTGGGGATCAATTTTGAGGGTGTAAATGTGGTGCTGGTGAAATGTGATTATTTTTCCCTTAATCTGTTCCACTTAAGCTTTAAGACGACATTTTTTTGTTTTTTTTTATCTTTTTTCTACGAGGCTATAATTTTGTCCATACCTAAGTCCAAATGAATTATAGTGGCGCCTCCACCATTTTTTGTTTTAATTTTTAATTAGACATAATTACTATGTTAGAACCGTACATATTTTTAAAATAAGAGCCTAGAAAATCTTACTTTCTGCTTATGTAATTTTTTCTAACAAAATTTGACAAATACAGTTTACACATAACACAAAATGGAAAAACAAAAGAAGAATAAGTTAAAGTAGGTAAATTAAAAAAATAATTTGAACGAAAGAAAACTATTAAAATACATTTTCAATATGGACACTTTCCACCCCCACACACTTCCTAATTCTAGGAATGTTATTTGTTTGTACACGAAAAAGCATTTCTAGGGTATGTCTAATATTATCACAATGGAAATTAATTATTTGTTATTGTAATTCACCCCTTGTATGTAGTGGGATTGCGTACACTAAACTTTTCAAGAATCTCGACGGAAGAAGCACATCGGGTTAAAGTCTGAAGAACATGGTTGCCATGAAATTGGGCCTCCTCTCCCAATCCATTTATTACTAAACACAATGGATAACTAATTTCATACATCATTATTGAAATGGGGAAAAGCCCCATCGTGTATGAACCAAAAGTTTCTTCCGATGTCTAATGGAAGATCGTCTAATTATTTTGCAAACACTCCAAATATCGATAAAAGCCATGTTTTTAATAAACAGGTAAAAAATCTATTGCCGAATTCCTTTAATTCAGATAAAAACCTATGGACCTATTAAATTATTACCCCAGAAATACTTTTTCGTGTACAAATAAATAACATTTATAGACTCAGGAAGTGTGTGGAGGTGGAAGGTGCCCATATTGAAAATGTATTTTAATAGTTTTCTTTCTTTTAAATTATACAGGGTGATCGAGAATGATTGACCGTGCCGCCTCATACTGATTTTTGATGTGCGGCATACCAGTTTTTGATACCAATACTAGAATCATGAGCGCAGGTTGAGGGATTTTAATGGTAAACAAATAATTACGTTCAAACGTCAAATAAATTAGGTTACTGTCAAAATGGAAATTCATAATAAAAATATCAATTATTTAACAAAAATCAAAGTTATTTCACAAATTAAGCAATACTGATGGACCAATAAATGTTATTATTGTTATTATTATTAAAGAGGATGACAGAATCAAATGTAGGTTTAGCCTAACTTTTCCAAAATTCTTATTTCATTTACAATTAGAAAAACTTTTAAATCAAAGTTTGATGTAGCTAATTTTGAATAACGACTGTAAGTGCTTCAGCGATTTTATTTTTAAAACGTTATGAGTTAATTTTAAAACAGAAGCACTATTGTGGCTACATTCTTGGCATCTAAGACGATTCAGCTATACAGCGATACGCTGCAAGCTGCTGTTTTTCATCAAAGCAAACTGCTGTATGCTTATAAGACGACTATTTTGCAGCTACTGCTTTCACACTTCTGAATATCCAGCGCAAGCGATCCAGCCCAAAAATTTATGCTGAACATTTTAGTTAGCTGTCGAAATTCAGGAAAAGTGTCTTAAAAAAATTTGCTTCAAGCAAATGCAAGCAGTTGGAAGTGCTTGATTATGTTAGATGGTAGGATTGTCTGTATGACCGAGAGCAATAAACAACAGTTACATGCAATATATAATAACAGAGTAATTGGAATTTTTTCACATTTTATTGAATATTTTACCTTAAAATTACATAAAATCCATAAAAATATCTATATTTTTACAATAAATGTTCAATATGATGTCCATTGTTGTTCAAGCAGGTATTAATTCTTCTTTTCATATTATTAAATACATTCTGTAAAACATTTTGTGTAATACTCCTAATTTCGTTTGTAATTGCCTCTTGAAGTTCTTCAATCGTGTGTAACCGTTGAGCAAATACTGAATTTTTTAAAAAACCAAATAAATAATAGTCTAGGGGTGTAAGGTCAGGAGAACGTGGTGGCCATCTATCTCGACTAATTATTCGATCATCATAATACTCTCTAATCAACTCTAAAGTTTCGTTAGAGGTGTGAGCTGTTGCGCCATCTTGCTGAAAGTATCCATGATGGATTTCATCGTCGTGAAGTTCCTCAAAAAATGGTAACAATATTTGCTGCCGATATACCTGCCCAGTTACATTTTCACGGAAAAAATATGGTCCGATTATTCTTCTACGTGACATAGCTACCCAAACACCAAGTTTAATAGGGTGCAGAGTTGTTTCACGCAAAATATTAGGGTTTTCTGTGTTCCAAGAGCGATAATTTTGGGAGTTTACGTACCCACTTAAATGAAACCACGCTTCATCAGAAAAAAATGTTAGATCTAGAATATCGTCGTCATTCAGATTTTCGTTAAACCAATTACAGTATTGCACACGTTTTCCAAAATCTAACGGAAGTAGTTCCTGCACAACACTAACTTTATAAGGATGAAAATGCAACTTCTTTACTGCTTTATGGCATGATCCATATGATATTCCTATAAACAATTTAGGAATAATGATACAAATTTTAGAATAAATATTTGTTATTAAGTACCTGTTTGAGCAGATAACCGACGTAGTGATTTGGTTGGACTAGCTCGTAAGCGGTTTTCAACATCTTCCAAGACTTCCTCTGTAAGAATAGACTTTCTGCCTGGAGATTTTCCTCTACAAACACTTCCAGTGTTATGGAAGCGTTCCACTAATCTCTTCACGTGTCTCGAAAAAATTTCATAATCAATTTCATCATTTGGAAATTGTTCTTGAAATTGTAAATGACACGAATTCATCGAATATTTCCAACCATTACCATTGTTTTGTCCACTACGAAAATAGGCCTCCAGAAGAAATTTATCATGTTCTAATGAAAATGCCATGTTAACCTAAATTAAAAAACCGATTAGGTTAGAGAACAACATACGCAATAAATTAATTACTCACGTATAATATCCACCTACTCTAACTGTAGTATTGAAAAATACTGTTTTATAATGTCGCAAAATATATCAGGTAACAACAAAATCTACAAAATAATATTCAAGCCAAAAAATCCGTGCGCCAATGAACAGAACGTCAAATTGTGAAATCGCCACAGAACACCATGAAATCGCACGGAAAAAAAGTAATTTTAGCAAACGGAAATCAGTTTTGATAGCAATTGAGACAGGGTACGTTCAGAATCCGGTCAATAATTCTCGATCTCTCTGTATTTTAACTTCGTTTAACTTATTTTTTTGTTTTTCAATTTTGTGATGTTTATAGTGTTTGTCAAATTTTGTTAGTGAAAATTACATTAGCAGACAGTAAGATCTTCTAGATCTTTATTTTAAAAATATGTACGATTCTAACATAATAATTATATTATGTCCAATTAAAAATTAAAACAAAAAATGGTGGATGCGCCGGTTATATTTTGAATTACATGCCATTGAAAATATTTAGTGACAGGAGGTTGGCAGCATTGCGTTGCACATAACCTCTTATGTAACCACATAACCTTGAATTATTGATATCGCAATTAGGTATATTGTTATTTAAATCTAACGTGTTTAAGTATTAGTGACGAATATTGAAATATGCGATTTTGTGGAACAACGACGCCGGGTAAAATTTTAGAACGTTTCAACTTTTGAAACAAGCTTACGGAGATGATGCTTTGGTCATATGATCTCTATAATATGCCGATATAGTAATTTATTTATTTATTTATTTAAATTATTTGTCCAATAGTGAAAATCACCAATTGCAGGACAAAGTATACAAATATATAATATTTACAAACATATGAGCATACAGAACAAAATGTAAAGAATAAATATAACAAACATACCGGTAAAATAGTGTAACAATCAAAGAAAAAGAAAAATAAGGAAAAAGAAAAAGAAAAAACTGCAACTGCTCCCTATGCTACCAATCATGAATTGTTGACACTTCTAAAAGCTATGTACAGATATTGCAAACTACAGTTGAATATATCACTAGAGTTGCAGATTAAGTTATAATTGTGTGACATAAAAGAAACAGGAGACTTCAATCCCACATTGATATTAGAAGCAGAAGTATAAAAAGTAAGTGGAGAGCGGCAAACCGGCCTAACTGTTAAGAAATTCAATTGACTTGAATCTCGGGACAGTCTACTTTATTGTTTAATAGTGCATGTAAAAATTTCAAACTATGGAAGTACTTTCTGTAATCGCATCCACGAGCAGGATATACGCCATCAGAACGAAATGCGAGGTATTTCAAAAACTTTTTTTGCACCGAATCAATTAAACTGGCTTGGTTAATATAAAAAACAATCCAAGCCGGAGAGCAGTATTCCAGTTTGGAACGGATAAACGCGTAAAATAATGAAAACAAAACGACATTATCTCTGAATTCACGACCTTGTCTAATCACAAAGCCCGGCGTACTAAGTGTTGAGGACACCAGATATTGAATATTATATGAAACCGTAAAGTTACTATCGAAATAGATTCCCAAATCTTTTATGGTATCCGTGCGCTCTAAGACGTCCGAGTTAATTTTGTAATTGTAACGGGCTTAAGTTTACGTGAAAAAGAAACGACTTTACACTTGGAGATATTTAAATGTAAATTATTTGAATGGCACCAAAGGACATTTTGTCCAATTGACTCTGAAGGTGGAGACAGTCGTCATCAGTTGAGATAGAGGAGATTTTTAAGTCGTCGACATAAACTAGTTTGCGACAATTAATGTAAGTCGTAATATCATTAACAAAGATGGAAAATAGAAAAGGACCTAGATTGGAACCCTGACGTACTCCAGAAGTAATAGAATACTGACTAGACTTAAAACCGTTGTAAGTGACATACTAAAGACGATTTGACAAATATGAGCTAAACAGTTGTAAAAAGTTGCCACAAAGCCCGTATACTTCGAGTTTATGGAGGAGTATGCCGTGATCAATAAGATCGAGGGCCTTCGAGAAATCGGTGTATATCCGCCTGCCCACGCTGATCAATAACATTACATATTAACTGTGTGAAACACATCAGATTTATGGTAGTTGATCATTTTTCTATAAAACCATGTTGTTCAGGAGATATGATGCCCCTGAAAAGTGGAAATACGTACGATTATACAACGACATCTCGAAGACCTTCGCAAAATTGCATAACAATGTAACTAATAGTAGTAGCAGTTGCGGCGCGTGAACATTGATTGAATGTGTTCTGCTTAGGGTTGTTACATTTGTCGAATTGAATTCCGGGATATTAAGTGCTCGGAGTCTCTAAATGGCGCTGCAGGCGAAAAATTTTAAAACTTCAAGGTCACGCGCTTTCCTGGCACTTCTGAATTTCAAGGAACAATGCATTTATAAAGAAACACAGATTTTCACAAGAATGATTTTTGAAATTGATACCTTTTTGAAATATCTATTCACGAATTACCTACTGACGGTATAAATAAATTGAAATAAACTAAATATATTTTATTAAATTATTGAATATTGTTTATAAACAAAAAAATCGTTTGTGAAATTTACCAACGATTCAACGAATTTTAATTTTCCTCGGCGTGTTATGATTTTTTCTTTATCTTTTTTTATATATATGTACATTATATTATATTCCGGGAGTTATACGTGCAAATCCGAAATCCGGGACCATACAGCTAATTCCCGGTACAATCACAGAAAATCCCGGTCATACCAATGTGGCTAGATGTTCTTTTAAAATGTCGTCAAGATCTACACTAAAATTTATGAGTCCACGAAACACATCAGGGTT
>NW_019416879.1:219470-220377 GCF_000390285.2 Anoplophora glabripennis
CGTATATTATCCCAATATGCAGAATCTAACTGACTTCTTATGTTTATTTTACTTAAAGACTTAATGACTTAAATCTTTCACACTGTATATTGTCCATGCTTTATCCCCACCGAAAAGTAAGCACGGAAAACAAAACAGTGAATATTTTAAATCACACCCGCACACCCACTCTGCTTTTGTGTATACATTATTGTTTTTTTATAACTTTTACTTCTTTTATTTTTAGTTTATCCTCATAAGGCAGAGAACCAAATAAAGTTTTTTTTTAAACGAAACGCTATTCATTTTAATAACTATAATATCCGTAGACGCCTAAACGAAAATATTCACACGTGCCGCTCGCAGAAATAAACCACCACATACCACGTACGAAATATTACTGCATTTACTGCAGCAGTGGCTGGCGCTGTTGCAGCCACAAAAGCCCCTATCTTCGTGTACTGGGTAACGTGCCTGATTAGCCAATAAAAACAAAGGACGCATCTAATTGTTCGCTGTGCACACATTTTGTATATGAGGCTGCATACTGCTGCTAAATACATACTGTATTTATTTCAGTTGAACAAATTTTGCACTCAAACTTATCAACTAGCTTTATGTACTTTATTCCAAAATAGCAAACTGAGGTTCCAATAATACGGTGGATAATTTTTATTCCAGACGTGGAGGCAATCTCCACCTCCTCCGACGAGGCAGATATACCAAGGATCCTCAAAATGTATAAAATATCCGTAATTTTGAAACGGTTATTTAAAAACCAATTTCGTGTCACATCTGCTTATAATTCATAACTACCTTGTCACAATTTCTGTTTCAGTAATAAAAGTAAGATCAAGCTCCTGCCGAGGCCAACCCTGTATCAAATGTAAAATCGCCGCTCGCCCTTCCCCTCCCCCTCCCGTCTGAA
>NW_019416880.1:0-13669 GCF_000390285.2 Anoplophora glabripennis
CAGGTCAAGTGAAGGTCACCGTGACCTCTATCAATGTCATCCAGGTCACGGATGACGTCATCCAAGGTCATCCCAAGGTCATCCAAGGTTACCCAAGGTAATCCAAGGTCACCCAAGGTCATCCCAAGGTCAAAAGTGGAGGGGGGAGTCTCAGCACCGGCTATAATAACCTACTGTCATAAATCAGTAAAAAATGCACAGTACTGTCACTTTCTCATAAAAAAGAAATACTTGTATAAACAAGAAAAGGAAAAGGATTCTTCCGGTATATATTCAATATTGAACATAATATGAAAGATGAAAGAGTTGTTCTTCGCACGATTGATATCGGTCTCTTTCTAGGTGGTACCGTACAGCTACCAAAGAACCGTTGCAAATATAACATCGTTTTGACAGAACGCAATTCCGTCGCCGCAACAGTCTGTAAAGGGCCTAATTTTTCCATTCCTATTACCTTTTTATCCTATACTGTGTGTGTTCATGTAAATATAATGTATTTATAAAGAGACAAATCAGTAAACTGAATTTCATAAAATGTTATTGACATTTAACTAAAAATAGATATTTGTGAATTATTCCAAGAAATATTATATCTAATGCAACAGTCAGTAATGTGTTAATAAAATTAACGTTATTGTTGACATGTGTGAAAAATATTTAATTTGTGAGGAAGGGTGTGGCGTACAATTCCATTGAAGCTGTTCAGGTCACGTTGGTAAACACATTGCTTAAATTACCAAGGCATTAGCATTATTAACAAATATTTCAAAATAGTGTTGTAATCAATAGTTGGAATTAAATATTGAAAAGTGTCTATACATCCATGTGGTAATTTAAGGAAGCTGTTTAAGGTCATTTTAAACCAAAAAGCCTAAATCAACTGACGGAAACTGGCCTAAGATATACCATTACGCCAGTACTTGCTTAAACTGGTTTATAATTCTATCAACAAGTAGTGAAGAAACTTAGACATCATATTATTAAAGCACTTCATTCCCGAAAGTCACTTACCGACAATTTCGGAAATTAGATAAGTACGTTTCATTTTATTGGCGCTTCTACCAAAAGAAAGTATCATAAACTTTATTCGAAAAACCGGCACTTTTCAAGTTACTATTTCCTTAAAGCGTATACTATTCCAAACACTATCCTGGTGCTATACTCCACTCTAGAGTTTGAACTTGAAAAAATTATTAGTAGACATTTTATTGCACGTTGTGATGGGGAAGAGTATATAGAATGATAATATCAAAAAAGTAACTGGCCAATAGTGCGAAAACGTAGAGAAACCTATAATCGGGAAACTGCAGATTATATTGAAGAATTTACAGAAAGCATTTTTGAAGAGACAGATTTCTTACAAGATGAAGAAGATAGTGATGAATTCATTCCTGCCAAAAAAAGTAGAATTGAATAACAGTAAATTAAAGTTTTTATAAGAATGAAAGTTTTTATTTTTTAAATATAAATCATTATTGTTTTGTATTTTTTTACTGCCCTTATTAACAATTAATTTTCCGATATGTGAAAGTGAAAGAACATGTAATTTTGCAACTTATTTGCAATTTGCCAACTTAGCGTCACTTCTTTCGAGTTACTTTTTTGATAGTGTCATTCTACATACCCTTCTCCGTGTTAAAGCGCAATAAAATATCTACTAATATTTTTTTTCAGATTTTTCAGATTTTATGATCTGATTCGACTGGAGTACTATGAAAATTTATATTTTAGGTCATTCTTAATAAGAACCTGTTGAAATTTATTACAACTGACCAATAAATAAAACAGTTCTTGACCACAACTCGCTGCATAATAAAATTATGAATAAAGTGCACTTTTTCATTGTTCAAATTCGTTTGTTTTAGACTTGTACAAAATTTCTTTATATAAATCTAGTCATGTGTTTTATGTGGAGTACCTCAAAATCTCATTCTCGGTCTTCTTGTATGTTTTTAATATGAAACAGAACAAATCGATGAGAATTACGTTAGCGAAAACTATAAACAACTTCAGAATGGAGTGAACTGACAGGATATATTGCACATTTAACATCTTGGGGATAAAGTTTGCTTAGTAGGTGAGAAACTGAATCTAAAAGTAACATTTTTGTGAGGATCTAACTTAATAATCTTCGACATCTTAAAACTTTGAAAAATACTTTTCAATGTTATCAAAGTTAAAACTGTCTGAACGTCAACTAACAAGAAACTTTTATGGCCGTGTTTTTTCTACGTACCTGGCGTTTCATGTACAGAGCCTTTATAAATGATTACAAGCCCCATGACCTATAATTTTGTTTGAGACAGTAATTTTATTCCCTTCGTGTTGCCAATTAAATTTCGGTAAAATTAATTTATTAAATTAAGTTATATTACTAGTTATAACGTTGGAATCATTCCTGGAAATTAATTTCTTTTTGGTATATATCGTCAGTTAAGGACCCATCAAGTCAGAATTCCAGAAACCTAGGACCGTATTGGGAAAATTCTTTCGTGATCCCTGTGTATTTGCGTAATATATTTTTTCGATAATTTCGTATAGCACACTGTAAATAGTGAGCATTTCATTTTTTTGTTACGCCTTCCTCAAAATTTGAATTAGTAATGAAATTCTTGCAACGCACATTTTAGTCAGCTTCTCAATATTATTTTACTTACAATTAGATAAGCGGTTAAATGGCTGTAGGCTTATGTGGTGATTGTTAGTAGTGGAACAATTTGGTTGGTTTAGACTTCTTGACGTTTCGAGGAACATAACGCTCTCTTCTTCAGACGAAACTCTAAAACTGATGACGTGGCAACCATCCTGAAAATTTTTCAAGCAGTTCGAGCCAATATTTTTAAACTTCAATTCGTTATTAATATAGTACCTTTCTGTTGTACATTTACAGGTTTGGCAGGTCCTAGTCATAGTTTGATATATCGTAAAAGTTGCCTCTGTATGTTTGTACAAAATAGTTGAAAATATGTAGGTATTATAATGTTTATAGATAGACCGAATTTAGAATGTATTATTTCTACATCAGGGACAAATATGACACTCAGCGCGACAAAATCATTTCTCAGTTTTTTTTTTAAGATCGAAAGGAAATTGTTGTTTTATTTAATTTTCAGTAATAACTTTAATATAGATAACTACAGGACATCTAATAATTTATTTATACAGAGGGAACTTTTCCGATGCGAATAAATGTTTTCCCGTTCGGATCTAATTTTTTTTAATTTAGAAGTCAGGGCGTTATTTATACTGAACTGAAATACAAAAATACCAGCCTGATGCATATGTATATGTAAAAGAGTATTGAAAAACTAATTAGAATATGTATTATCTATTAGAATTTATTTGTTTCGCAAGTGGAGAGATGTGTGACTAAAAAATTAAATCCGTGGTTTTTGCCACTTATTGATGTATTTTTAAACTGATATATTAAATAGAAAAATACAGGGTGATTCAGTCAAAATGTCATTAATTTTAAGGGAAGATATAAAACGTGAATATAATACGAATTTTAAAATACATATTTACGCTGAAAATTTTTCAAATCGTTATACAAAGGTTTATCGAGAATAATCTTGACCTACCGTATTCGGTCATTTACTTAGCTGTAGAGAACGACAAAAACAGAGCGTTTTTATATAGACACATGAATGAATAAGATATTTTTTACATTTTAAATATTAAAAAATATTATTTATTTGTTAATAAAAACAAATATACAGGGTGTCCGGTAAGTACCTCCTAATCTCTCGGGAGTGTATAGGGGAGGTCAAAATAAAACTAGTCCTTCCTATAATTTTTTTTCCTAATGTGCCCCCTAACGGAGTTATGGGGGGTCAAAGGGGTACCTAGAAATTAACGTTTAGGGTTATAACTTTGAAACCACCCTGTATATTTTAATAAAATTTTCGTACGTTGTATTACACATGGAGCTCTACGATTTGATGCTAAAATCAACTTTTTGCTATTATCAGGTGTCCAGAAACGGACTGGCCCTATCACAATTTTTCTCAAAATTTTGACAGAAGTAATTTTATCAAACTGAAAATATTATTATTAGATACTCTGAAGGTTTTTCTTTAAAAATGGTACTCTTTATTTATTTCGAAAAAATGAACGGTTTGCGAGATAAATCGGTTTTGAAAAAAATTGGTAACAAATACAACAACAATTAAAATTTATTTTTTTACAATAAAATCATTCCCGCTAGTGCCAGCCTACAGATTCACCATAAACATTTACTGGTGGTGAATTAAGGGAATGAATAATGCCGTTTCTTGTAAAATCAACATCTATGACCAAAATACATCTACAAATTATTATTGCTCTTGTCTCCATGGAGTTCTTTTCTATTGTTTTCGTTGTTAGACCCTGTTGATTTTAAAGTACTTGTCAAAGGCGCGTGACAGAATAAAAATTCAATTTTATTGTGGTATTCGTTTTAAGCCGTTAGAAATAACATTTAAAAATGGAAGAATATTCCTGTGCAGAATATGCTGATATGCACCTAATTTATGGGGAAGCATTATGCAACTCCGTGGAGGCAAGAAGACTTTATGAGGAAAGGTTTCCGGGTCGACATTTGCCGAGTCCAAAAACTTTTGAAAGAGTTGATCGTAGTTTAAGAGAAACAGGTAAAAAAAAATAGTGAAAAACGTTAGTGAAACTAATTTCTTCCGAATCCTTTATTTAGGAAGCTTTTTGCCACGCCGTGGTGGAGCAGGAGCCCCGAGGAGAGTACGAGACCCTCATGTAGAGGAACAAATATTGGAAGACGTTGCTAATAATCCTTCAAATAGCATAAGGAAGCTTGCGGCGCAAAACAATGTTACAAAATGGGCTGTACATGAAACTCTGAAAGAACAATTGCTTTACCCGTACCACATCCAAAAAGTACATGCTATGTCTCCAGATGATTATCCAAAAAGACTTCAATACGCCAATTGGTTTTTACAGCATCATATTCGGAATCATAATTTTGGTACATCTATTTTGTTCACCGATGAAGCAGGTTTTACAAGAGACGGCATAATTAATTCGCATAATCTACATGTCTGGGATGAAGAAAACCCTCACGCTTTAGTTCAAACTCGCTACCAACAAAGGTTTATGGTGAATGTGTGGGCTGGCATTATCGGGAATCATTTGATTGGTCCATTTATTCTGGAGCAAAGACTTAATGGTGCTCTTTATTTGCAATTTTTAGAGGAAAATCTAAATATTTTGTTAGAAGAAGTGCCCCTTCAAATAAGAACTGAAATGTGGTACATGCATGACGGTGCACCACCCCACTTTGATCGTTTAGTACGTCAACATCTGACGAATGTTTTTGGTGATCGATGGATAGGTCGAGGCGGACCTGTATTATGGCCACCTAGGTCGCCCGACCTAAACCCATTAGACTTTTTTCTGTGGGGTCATTTAAAAAATAACGTTTATTCAACACCCGTAAATAGTAGAGAGGAACTTCTGCTGAGGCTAACACAGAACTGTGACCATCTCCGCAATAATCACGGAATATTATTTCAAGTGCACCGGGAAAACATTCGTAGGATTAGAAAGTGCATTGAAGTACGGGGTGCTCATTTTGAACATCTACCGAAGTAACATTTAGGTACCTTTGTTCATTGTTGAATGTTCTTTGTTGCATGTCTTGTAAGTAAGTTATTTTTCAAATGTTATTTTTAATTGGTCACTACTTGCTCATAAAGTATAGCCAACCCGTTCAAAGATTTCTGGACTTGATAAAGTTAAAGAAATTAAATGCATGAAATAATATGTAAAAAAAATAAATTTTAATTGTTGTTGTATTTGTTACCAATTTTTTTCAAAACCGATTTATCTCGCAAACCGTTCATTTTTTCGAAATAAATAAAGAGTACCATTTTTAAAGAAAAACCTTCAGAGTATCTAATAATAATATTTTCAGTTTGATAAAATTACTTCTGTCAAAATTTTGAGAAAAATTGTGATAGGGCCAGTCCGTTTCTGGACATCTGATAATAGCAAAAAGTTGATTTTAGCAACAAATCGTAGAGCTCCATGTGTAATACAACGTACGAAAATTTTATTAAAATATACAGGGTGGTTTCAAAGTTATAACCCTAAACGTTAATTTCTAGGTACCCCTTTGACCCCCCATAACTCCGTTAGGGGGCATATTAGGAAAAAAAAATTATATGAAGGACTGGTTTTATTTTGACCTCCCCTATACACTCCCGAGAGATTAGGAGGTACTTACCGGACACCCTGTATAACAATAATAATTGTTTTCTAATGTTAGGTTATTACAATTTAGGATTTTATATTGTTCACGTTTTTCACTATGTTTGTAGTATGTATACCTTATTGTGTGACTTATTGCTTTTCAAAGAATAGTATGGTAGGTACTATTTAAAATGACAGTACGGCTAAAAAACACTCACTTCTCCATCCATAGCACCTTGGTAATAAAATGGAGATCCGTTGCACTTCGATTTTGAAACCAATTGAAAAATACAATAAGACTGGGGAAATCAGCTGTTTCGCTTCAATGTTCGAAAGTTTTGTGGTGTCCCTGTGCGTTCCCAGTCAGCTTATGTAATGCAAAGTAGTGCGTGGGAGTTAAGGGGTAATTTGCTTATTTTTTAAAAGGTCGAGTAAAATTTGTTGTGGTTAAACTGAATAACATTATGACCGAATCACCTTGTATACAAGAAGAATTTTTCTAATATCCTAGTGATTAAAAATTTTCCTATTAAGATGTGGTATTCAGAATTTTGTAATGTTTATGAAATTACTGCAAGAAGTCGTATATTATTATTAATAAAGCTAATTAAAAAAGTACAGTAGAAGTATTTCATTGTTAATTCGAAATTTGAGAAAAGCGTAACAAAAATCAAATACATATTGTTTGTCACTGGTTGATGAACTTTCAGAACGTAGAAAATGCAAAACTGTAGAAAAAAAATGCAATAAAAAAATCGTGTTTATCCAAGGCGCCGCCATTTTTGTTGATATCACAACGTTAAGTTTCATGTAGAAATTTAATAAAAACAAAAACACATTGATAGCACACCACTTGCTGTCGTATAATTCTACTCAGATTAATTAAAAATGTACATTCTGTCAAAAAAGTATCCGTAATTTGTTGTTTAAAAATTACTTAAAGTAGATTTCTATTTTGATGGACAGGTGGTACCAGTGTACTCTACTCTGACGCGAAGTTTGATCTGCCAAGTAGTTTGTTTACAGCTGTTAATTTTGTTAGTCCATCTAAAGTGTGTTCTGCGATTTTTACCATGGATAATAATTGAACAAAGAATTTGCCTAAATTTTGTACTATCAGCGGAATTCCTTGTGCTGATTCAGTTTTATCGAAAACAAGCATACGAATGGTACAAAGCATTCAAACATGGTCGAGAAGTAATTGTGTGACTATTTGCCACGTTCTGGTCGTTGTTCAACTGAAGAATACATCGATAAAGGGAAGGAAACGGTGCTTGTAAACTGTCATTATGGTTTGAGAGAACTGACATATGAACTAAACATATCTCACGAATCAGTTCGCACCATTTTGAACTTTTGTGTATGAAACGAGTCGGAGTAATGGTTCCAAAAGAGCTGAATTTTCTTCAAAAAGAGTATCGCGAACACGTTGCTGAAGACATGCTTGAATGAGCTAATTCGGATTACATTCATGCAACGCCATAAAGGATAACAAGACATGGGTTTACGAGTTTGATATGCATACGAGCCAACAAGCTTGTGTCAAAATCATGTCAAAGGCAAAATCATGTTGACTGTTTTCTTTGACCATCGTGGTTTTGTCCACACAGAATTCCCTCCAGATGGAGAAACAAAGATTATTATGTGGGCGTTATGAGGCATTTGAGAGAGAGTATCCGCCGCAAAAAATACAGATTTATGGAAGCACAATTCTTCCTTTTGACCGCGATAATGCGCCATCACACAAAGCGATAATTGTGAATTAAGTTTTTACCAAAAACTCAACGATTGTCCGACTTTTCCCTTTTTCCGAACTCAAATTACCACTTCGTGGAATACGTTTCGAGTCGATAGAAGGTATAAAACAACAATCGTTAAAGAAGCTGAAGTCTACACCAGAATATGCGTTTAAAAAGTGCTTAGGTGACGAGACTGTTCATTGGAAAAAGTATATTGCTTCAAATAGAGCCTATTTTGAATATATTGTGTTTTATTGACAAATTTCGGATACTTTTTTGACAGAATGCATATTGTTCTATTATCCTCCACCTCCTCCTCCTCCTCCCCTTCCTCCTCCTCCTCCTACTCCTCCTTCTACGACTACTACGACTACTACGACGACTACGGCTACTACGACTACTACTACGACGACGACTACTACTACGACTACTACGACTACTACGACTACTTCTTCTTCTCCTTCTTCTCCTTCTTCTCCCTCTTCTCCTCCTCCTCCTTCTCCTTCTCATTCTTCTTCTTCTTCTTCCTGATGATATTTGCAATAGAAAAGTCTTATACGAAAAAGTTCTATCTTTACGATTAAAGTTCATTTATTCAACAAAAATGAAGGCCGATTCTTTATTAATTATTAAAAACTTTGGAAATGTTTTTATGCGACCCGAGATGCAACCTTATAATTTAAGTCGGTATAATCTAATATTAGGTCATACTAAAAGAAAGTTAAGTTAAATTGTGAAAAAATTTGTGCAGTGAACTGATTTTGTATTTGTGTAGAATTCATTATTCACTTAATTATTAAATATTCCATCGTCCATCAACCCATCAGTATTAAAAAGTGAAAGATTCAGACAAAAGTTTTTATTTTGTAACTCCACTATAGTGACAGTATAATTTTTATAAAGATGTAAAAAATAATAATAGCGTGCCGATTACATTAAAAACGAGATTATTATTTCTTACTTTGCTTAATTTTTTAGTTTGTGCACGAACTAGTTTTACAATAAACTGAGAAAACTGTCGATATGGTCTTAGTGTATGGTGCAGCGGGAGAAAATGCGCTCGTGGCGGCTATATAGGTTGTACCGGGAACGATGGCCACAACGTCACCCTCTACGTGAAAATACAATCGTAACTGTGCGTTCAGCGGCTGCGAGATACGGGAAGTGTTATTCCTCGAGAAGAAGGACATGGTCAGCAAGTAAACCTTAATATTGAAGACGCAGTGTTGGAAAATCTTGACGAAGACCCCATAATTAGTACTCGATGACTGGCACAGCAAGTGGGAACCTCATCTCGTACCGTACATCGCATCGTAAGGCGCCAGCTATTGCATCCCTATGATCTGCAACCAGTTCAACAGATTTTACCCCTGGATTGTGATCAACGAATGCGTTTTTGCAGATGGTAATGTGCCAATCAAGTAGACTTTCCCGCTTATGTTTGTGTAACAGATGAGGCGACATTTACCCCTGATGAAGTGAATTTCCATAATATGCACATATGGGCCGATGAAAATCCTCACGCAATTAGGGAAACTCATTTTTAACATCGGTTCTCGGTAAATGTTAGGGCTGGCATAATAGTCGATGTACTTGTTGGTCCCTATTACTTTGAAGGACGACTAAATGGACCAACATATGCTGACTTCTTGGAGAACTAGTTGCCTGAATTATTGGACGTTGTGGCATTCGCCCTAATGCTTTATCTTCAAGATGGGGCTCCTCCACACAGTATTCAAGAAGTAACGACACTTTTGTTTCCTCAGCGATGGATTGGACGCTTTGGTCCTGTGCCTTGGCCACCTCGGTCACCCGATCTAACTCCAATGGACTTTTATTTTTGAAGTCACTTGAAGTCATTGGTTCACAATACTCCAATTGCTACGGTGAAAGAATTGCGAAACCGTATACTTGAAGCTGCTGACACAATTAGGGAAATTCTTGGAATTTGGGAAAATATTCGCCAAAATTGGGTGCTTCGGTGCCATACCTTTATCCGCGCTAATGGGGATCAATTTCCACATTTTCCCTAGAAAAGTTTTATTTCATTTTGTTCCATATTTTAATGGAGTTTGTTTAGTGCACGCAGTTGGCAACTACAGATGCTTACGGATGTGGTTTTGTTTGCGAACTCTTGCAGTAACAAAAATGCATTTAGTAAAATAGTAATTACTATTAATTATTATAATAAGAAAATATAAGTTTTTTTTAAATATCTGTTTTTCTTAGATTGTACTTTTGCACTGAAAAATTCGTAGTAAGTATCTTTCTATTTTTCAACGACGATTAGTTTACGCAGCTAGTCTACAGCACGTAACTCATCCTACAGCACACGGACAGGACCGTTCCAGAGAAAATATTTTGATCCATAATTGAACTTTAATTTACGAAAAATAAAAACGCAAAAATAGAACTTTTTCGTATGACTTTTCTATTACAAATATCGTTAAGAAGCTGTAGTTTAATTTTTATAGATTATACGCGTCACACTCTGCATTCTAACAAGTTAATTTTCACATTCCTACTGGATTTTTACCTTTGTTAAACAATTTTTATTATTTCGATCAGTTTATTCGAATACAACGCCAATTAAAACGTAGGTCATTAAATTTTGTTTCGCGGAACTACATTGATAATGTTTATATGTATTTTATTAGATGCTGATGTCTAGATAAAGATAAGTTGTTGAAAATTATTACAAATATTTAATACTTAATCTTAATCTTTAAAATGGGCTCAAATACTTAGCTGACTGTCATATTTTGACTATGCACAATGTGATGTTTTATAAACCACCTGCATTTTGTCAAAATTTATGTCAACAGAAAATAGAGCAAAAAAAATGCAAAATGTTACTTCATGCTATAGGTAACGCTATGTTTTAGAAAAACAAGTATATGTTCATTTTTAGCTACCCTCAAACTCCTTACTCTAAATTTTATTAGAATATATTAAAAAGTAATGGAGGTACTTAAAAAATATTAATAACATTTTGAAGGTCCATACTGTTTAAAAAAGCAGAGATGCAACTAATTAACAATATATCTTTATCCAAATAATCCTCCCGTAAAGTACGGCCAGTGCTGGACTGGCCGTAGGGAAAAAAGGGAAAACTCCCGATGGGCCGCGGCCCGAAAGGGCCGCTTGGTCCAACATTTAATTAGATACATTTAAAAAATTTGAAACTTTTTAGAATGAAAAACAAAAGAAAAAAATTCAAAAATTTGGTCGCTTTTTAAACTTTATTAGAACTGCAAAATGTGGATGCTGAAATTCAAACTTGTTTTCCTGCAAAAAGATCTAAAAAGAAGAAGCTACTGCCAGGTGAAATCAAATATCATCATCATCCAAATGATATATAATAAGTGAAGATCCAGTTAAATTATTCCGAGTTAATACCTTTAATGTTGTTGTAAATACATGCATTTCTGCGCTAAAAAATTGTTTTATTATTAAATAAATTTTATGCTGATATTGAGCTCTTAGATCCTCGAAGCTTTCACGATATAAAGGTTTAAAATCACTTGCCTTTGATGAACTCTGCGAAAAATTATAATTTTTTAATCCAGATACTTCTGGCGAAAAAGCAAGAGAAGAAATGCTACATTTAGCAAATACTTGGCAAAAAATTAAATCGTCACCTTTGGACGAATACGAACAAAATGACGACGTGGATAATGGTGATATTGAGCTTTTAACCGGTAATGACGATGATGACGATGTTAGTCAGAATGGTGACATAGATGATGATGAAATTACTTCGAATGTTAAAGACAATCAAAGTAAAGAAAATCAAAAAAAACTTGCAAAGACTGTGCTGTGTTGCTATAGAATTTTAAACAAGTATAATTCTCTGGCGGGCACTTACCCAATGCTTAGTTTAGCATACAAATATCTCCTAACCCTTTCTTTTACGCAGATGGCTTGTGAACGATCGTTTAGTATTTTAAAATTTATCAAAAATCGGTTGCGAAATTCCATCGGACAAGAAAAATTAGACTTATACTTATGAACTCTGAAAAAGATATTTTAAACAAGATCACGATTGACGCAGTAATTGACTTACTGTCTTCAAAACATCCAAGTTTTAGAAATAAGCTTTTACTATAATATTATTTTCAGATTTGTCAGATGTATTTTAATCGAAATTGCTGAAATGATTAAAATTAAGTATTAGGTTAATACATATGATTTAACAATACGCTTTCCTTGGTTTTATCTTCGTATAAATAATTGTGGTTTATTGTAGAATTAAGTTCTTAGATTACAGCTCTCATATTTTCATGTCTTATTTAATATAGAATACAAAATCGTATTCTATGGTTCAAGCTTGATCGATTTAGAAAAGTCTCTAGTAAAAAGTTACCGAGTATAGCGCTTAAAAGTAATGGAATTCAAGGTAAAATTATCCACTGAAAAAAATAAAAGAAATCATAAACTAATTGATGGATAAAATAAATAATACATTTAAAAATTTTCAATCTTCTCAACTTTGGAAAACTCGACATAAATAACGACTATTTCAAAACTGTACACTAGAAACACCCGTTTAGTTTTTACTATGGCAAGTTAAGTCAGTTTAGAATTTTTTAGGGCCGCTAGATTGAAAAATTCCCGGGCCGCTTTTTTGTCCCAGTCCGGCACTGAGTATGGCTATTCATTTCCGTACACTCTGCAACTAAAAGAAAAAATTTAGCGAAATACAAAGGCCGCTGAACATGTTAGATTTGTGTAAAATCATAGGCGGCAGAGGAAAAAAGCTTTCGAGGCGTTTTCCACAAAATGCGATTTATAAGGATGGTACCGTATGCCTTATACGACGCATATAAACTAGTAAGGGCGGGGAACTATGTAGTCAATAAATATTTGATTAATGCAAAGGTGGGGGTCGTCCGTAGGGAGCGGCATGACTCAAATTTAATTTTAAAATATCTATTTCGGTACACAAAGGTAAATGGTGTGTAGGTGGAAAAGTTATCGCTGTTGATGGCGAATGATTCCAATTCATCCGTCATATTCCATTCAAATTTAATTCCCGTGTAATCGATTAATTGAATTTTGCTTATATAGTGTGAGTTGTTAATTCTTGGAAAGGGGTGGTTTAATTTGCGTCGCATATATGGGTTTGATCACAAGCAGATGACGTCATAACAAAATGTATGTTCGATATGCAAAATAAACACTTTTTCTGTTTCAGTGTCCCTTTCAAATATACCTACTTAAAAAGAAGCCTAGAGTTCTTTTGCAGCACAAAATGTGACTTTTGCTTTCATTATACTTTCTAGAACTGGAATAGCTGACGATGCAAAAGTTAAAAATATTTTATCCACAGATGGATCAGCGGTTTTATTTAACTTTCCGATTTTCCGTGTTTTCTTATCTTGTCATAAATTGTTCCCGAGTTATCTCTTATTACTTCTGATATTTCTGCGCCTGAGATTTCCTCCGTCTTCCTGTTCTAATCTCTATGGCGGTTTGCTTTTCCGCGGTCGGCATTACATGAATTTGGTTTCTATTTTTAACCTCCCCCAATTTCAAATAATTAATATCGTATTTTTATTTTCTATAGCTAAAAGAGTGCAAAAGCAAAAAATGTGTTAATACGAGACTTTGGATAAACAAAACTATGAAATTGTTACTTTCCAGTGGTAAATTTACAATAATTATAATATATTCCAAGAATACTAAATAAAATTAACGTTGGTATATTAATATTAATATTAATA
>NW_019416880.1:13946-32309 GCF_000390285.2 Anoplophora glabripennis
TTTTTATCAAAACAATACTTGTACGTCGCCCGTCCATTCTCATGATTTCCCCCGAACATACGATCATCGCCTAAGTGGTCCATATCAAGAAAGTCTAACCCGACACGACGCTCAACGCGGAGCTCGACCTTCTTCGTCGAGATCTCCCCCGCGAGCTCGTGTCCTAGACACCACGTCTGTAGGTCATATCCACCACAGATTCCAGTCGTCAGAGAATATAGTGCGACCGGGCGTCGATAGTGACGATCCCCGTGAACTCCGTGCGTTTTTGCCGCGGAACCCGGTTAAGGGAACTGACATCCCAGATCACAGGTTGCGACATGGTTTCCAACGTGGAGCTCGATTAGAACTCCCGATGTCTCCACTGAGGACCCATGCCGACCGAACACAACATCCCGATCACAATTCCCCGCACAATTAATAATAATAATAATAATAATAATAATAATAATGTCTATTTAAAAGTGTTGATTACAGGCGAAGCCTTATGGTTACTCTACTTAACCGTAATAAGTTTACAAGAAAAATTTGTACATATAATGTAAACATTGAATAAAATATATTACAAATATTATTTAAAATCATTAAAAGAAGTAAAGTAGAATAAAATTTAAAATCATAAAAAAATAAAACATAATAAGATGCTACAGAATACAGGATAATGAAGACGAAATTATTGTGTGGAAAGTAAATACTCTTTAATTTTTTTTCGAAAGCTATTTAGGCAAATAGATATCTTTAAAATAATATGTGTTTGTCTTATAAAAATTAGTCGGGAACAGTCCCGATTTAGAGATACAAGGTGTTGAATTTGTTAAAAAGAATTGATTTTCTGTTTATGTCTCCGGAAACTACTAACGATCTCAATAAAATTTGGTACAGATAATGTATGATAGTAGTCCCTACATTCCCTAAAATATGAGCTTTAAAGGTTCAACCAGTGGTGTACAACTGGACAGGGGTCACCCCTTTTTTTACTAAAAAAACTACTCCACTGCATTTTTACAAGTCATAGTAACTGATTTATATTTGATTTATATTCTAATGCACAAAATACATGAAAAATGTAACTTTTGAATTTTTTCCCTAAGATTCGCCGTTCTCAGTTATTCATACCAATGCAATCCCCTTATGGCAGACATTTCTAACCATAATATTACAAGAATATTTATGTTTATGCTTAAAAGTAAGTGCAATTTATAAGCACATCAACAAAATTATTTACACTCCTTTCTACACCACCTGAGTGTTCCTGGCGTTTATAATCTTTACAAAATAAGAACAATTTAAATCAAAATAACAATAAAAATATATTTACCAAACAACAGCAACTAAACAATTGTTCAAAATGCGAACCATCCACGTCGATACATTTCTGACATCTTCTAATAATGGAATTAATTGAAGCTAATATCATGCGGTGGTTTTCTTAGTTGCGGTATTGTATTTGTTGAAGTAGAATAAACTTTACTTTTCAAATAACCCCAAACATAGAAGTCTAGGCGATTTAAATATGGCAATCTGGCTGGCCAAGACGCTGGACCCTCTGCACCATTATGGTTGACATTGGCATTTGATCTTCTACCTATCCACTGCCCCATATAATTTTTATTAATCCGTTCTTATATTATTCTCCCAGAATTCGCAGGAGCACTATCCATTGTATCCAGCTATTTTGTCGTATATTTGATGGAATATCCTCTAATAATTCAAATAGATGGTTTTCTAGAAAGTTCGGAAATGACTGGGAATTTAGACGAGGTGGCAAGAAGAAAGGTCCACAAGCTTTATTGCGAATTATTCCGAGCAACGCGTTCACAGAAAATTCGTGTTGAGAAGATCTTGTCCGAATTTCATGAGGATTTTCTTGTGACCAAATATGCAGATTGTGAAAATTCACTACTCCTCGCCTTTGGTAAATTTACATTTATTATTATTTTAATTTAAGTTGTTCTTATTTTTAAAGATAGTGGGTTATAGACTTCCAGGGGAACTAAAACGCGCGAGGAACTTTACCTCACAGATGGTGTGGAAACGAGTGAAAAGAATTTTGTTGATGTGCTTACTAATTTCACGTACTTTTAAGCGTAAACATAAATATATTTGTAATATTATGGTTAGAAATGTCTGCACAAGAGGATTGTATTAATATGAATAACTTGAAAATGTCGAATCTTAGGGAAACAATTCAAGTTACATTTTTTACGTATTTTGTGCATGATAATATAAATCCGTTACAATAAGAGGATGACCCCTGTCCAGTTGTACACCGCTGGTTGTACCTTTAGAGCTCATATATTAGGCAATGCAAGGACTACTATCATAGATTATCTATACCAAATTTTATTGAGATCGGTTAAGAGATTCTGGATATATAAACAGAAAATCAATTTTTTTAACAACTTCAACCCCCTGTATCTCTAAAATGCGGCTGTTCCAGACCAATGTTTATAAGGCAAACACATATTATTTTAAAGAGATCTATCTGCCCTCGAAGTTTCCTGCATAAAATTCGGACCACCCTGTATACTTATAGCATTAAATGAGTTAGATCTCTGAAACAAAGCTGTATGAAATCTTAGTAATTGAAGAAGAAGGACATACACTAGATTAAGGTTATGTCTGTCACTACGATAAGAAAGTTTATTCCTTAAATAAGGTGGCAAATTGTTTTTGAGTAATTTTTTCACAAAAATAGCCATATGATATTTATACAAATTGCTAATCTTAATCCAACCGAGTTCATTATATCTTTGAGTAATATGATCATATTATTTCTTCATACCATAAACAAATCTGCAGCAGGCATTCAAAACTTTTTGTAGTCGATTTTGGGTAAATTTGTCTAAACAGGAAAAATAAACTATAAAACAATAATTAATAATAGGAATTACTAGAGGTTCACACATTTGTTTACGTAACTTATAAATAAGTAAATATCTATATTTCATATATAACAATTTTAATGCTGTATAACATTTCTGTATCAACAAAGAGACATGTTTTGCAAACCTCAAATCTGTATCAAACATAAGCCCAAGGTTTTTGATATGGGACAACATATCTAATGACCTATCCTCAATGTGCAAATTTAACCTACGTGCAATTTCCTGCCGATTGGTTTTAGAACAGTATAACATAACCGCGCATTTCTTTGGATTAAGTTTCAGATTATTGGAATAAATAGCTATGGATTCTAAATATTTGTTTATTATAATAGAAGCATTTTCAGTGTCACCGGGAAGAAATTGGAATTGCAAATTTGTATCATCAGCATAAGACAATATATTACATGCCTTCGTACAAGTGAATAAATCACAATTATAAATCAAGAAAACAATAGATCCTAAAATCGAGTAACAGTGTGAATTTACATGACTTGATTTGTCTCAACAAATCAGATTATTAATCATGCCATCATCCGGTGTTGTTGTTCAGTAGGCACGCTTAGATTCATTTGTGGCATAACAATATAGCACAATGTTCTAACTACTTAAATATAATGTTTTAACTGAACAACTAGTATACATAAATACTGAGTAGGTACCTAAGTAGATAATAATTGTGTAAATTATATAAATCTCTGGCTATATCTTCATTTAAAGTTATTGAAAAGTAGAGAAACGTCAGTAACAGCCATATTGAATTTTGCCTAACGTTTGCACACAAACATACATATTGTAAATACTTACCGGAAGAGGTAGGCAATCCAAAACACCTGTAACTTGTTCCTGAAATTGTTTCTATAATCCACGTTTTGTTCATTTCTAGTATTCGGTCGATAGCCGCACGGTTTAAGGCGTCAGTACTTAAATCGATGTGTATAACTGCCCGGGTTTCGAATCCCGCGGCCGGTGACCGTAGATTATCTATACTTGTACGGAGGATTGGCGCCCTCTGTGCAGGTATGGTAGGGTGGAAGAATGTTGGCTTGGGTCAATGTGAGAGATTGACACCGGTTGGCATTTGACCACCCCCCTAATTAATGAGGTTTTCCAGGTTTCCCTCATTCCTGCACTGAATGGTGGTTAGGGCTTACCAACATAAGTCGTTCCTGGGCGCAAATGCGGCCTGCGTAATAATAATATGCCGCCTCCTCTCCCGCACAAGTCTTCGACTTCTGGGCTAATTCTCGTAATTAGAATGAGGAGTAGAGATATTATTATTATTCACCAATTCAACCCCTAACTTCTAATGATAAAAGTATTAAAATAGTTCAATTTAAATGTGATCTTAAAAACTAAATATTCCTAACCGCTTAAGTGTATTTGGTGTTAAAAAGAAACAATACTACTCATGCTTTCCTTAGAAGAAAGTAATATATCCCCCTCGTAGCATGTCAGTTGAAGAGACGTCGTTTACTTCCTATTTGTGTTCTCCCAAGTGATGATATTAAGTTATTTTTATCTCACGTAAGTAGTTTCGAGTTGTTATTTTTAGAATACTGCGAAATTTCATCCCTCTGTCGACCTGGAATTAAAATTTATTGCTGCTGTACTTTTATTAGGTTCTTATTTTATACAAAATTCATCTTCGTTCCATGAATAGTATGATGAAGGCCGTTTCTTGGGAACTGACGCGGTCGACAAGGAAAATGTCTGTTTCTATGCATCCTTCTGGGTTCATCTGTTATAATATATAAGCTTGGATATCTCTCAACATAATGTTTCCTGTACGTTTACCTTAAAACATTGAAAATAATTAGTGACAAAAATATTATTTCCTTGGGGTCACTCGCTTGTCTGCTACGAGAGTAAGAATAGAAAGACCAATCAATTTATTTTAACATATGTACATCGCATATACATCGATACGTATGCTATGTTACTATTATGTTACTTATGCGAATCCATATTCGCATAAGTGGGACCATTGGAAGTTTGGTTGACAATGGATTGATTGACCACCGAGGACTACAGTCTCTTGGCCATCCGACCGGATAACATTCACCCCCAATTTCAATGGTTTAAATACATTTGATAAAATGCTGAGTACAATGACTGTCTCTCTGTTCATAAATTAATTTGTAATACTTAATATGAATAAAAATTTGTTGAGAATGTTTTAATGTACAATAAGATATTTTTTGAAACAAACATTTTCGTTATTCAATGAATGTTGACGTTTACCTGAGTAAAAGTGTCATTTGTCTGGGTGGAAAGTAATCATTTTCCACCCTGGTAAATGTCACTTTCCATCTGGATATATGTCAAGACCAGGAATATGTTAGGTACTGTAAGTCTGAAATATCAACATTACATATATTGGTTGTAAATAAAAATAATTTCATATAAAGATAATGAAAAATAATACTCTCAGTTAGCCAAGCTTCATTAGGAAATTATGAGCCATTTTGGAGTTATTTAAAAAATGTGTTTTGGACACTGTACTTTTATCATAATTCTTGTTGACGCCGTATTTTAGAAACGCCTTGTATATATTTTCAATCTCTGTGTTGGTACATTAGGAGCTTAATTTGATTGATTATTGACTAACGGCGCCGTAAACATTCATTTCAATAAGCCTAAACAACGCTGTATAGCGCTTTAACCCCAACGCATTTAACAGTTTCATTTTACACTCCAACAGTTTTCTATTTCTACCAAATTAAAAAACGCTCTCTTGTACTTTACGATTTCTCTCTGGAAATGGCAGCCATTCTAAGCAAGAAGGAAAGTATTCTAGAAGTATATGTCTGGACTGGATTGGAACAATTTGGGTGGAAGTAAAACTAAAAAATATTCTCTGTTTCAACATAAAAACCTCCGACCCCCAATATTTCAGTCACGTTTCATAATACATAAGGAGTACCTTTTGCCGTTAATTACTATAGTGAGAAAATATTAAAAGACACTGTCTACTTGCTAATAGGCAAAAAATGAAATCGAAGTTTTGTACTTCAGTCTTGAATCTATTTTTACAGAATGTAATGCCGACGGGCTATGAAGACTTAGGTATTCACCTTTAACAAAAGAGAGAGATTTTTTTTTAATAATTTCTAAGAGTTCTACGATCCTTTAAAGATGGAATACGAAATATGGTTGTCATTCAAAATCAATTACTGAATATATTGAGATGAAATCAGATGTGAAAGAGCAAATTAATATTTAAATTAAATTTCTATTTAAAAGACAAAGCGGTAAAGAGAATGGTTGAAATGGTTATTATAAAATTAAGAAAATATTTGATAAAAAAAAGAATGTTGTTAGTATTGAATAAGTAGTAGGAATCATCGGATTATTAGAATATGTAGGATAAATTTCAAAATTCAAATATAAAATTAATTATAATTTTGGTCAGATAGAGCATATGCCAAGAAGTTATTAGAAAACATAACTAAAATTAATTAAAATTCATAAGTGACAGATATCTAATAAAAGTTAAGATGTCAGAGTGTTCATAAATAGTTATAATATAAGGTAAAATACTAATTAAGAAAAGATATTAAGGTTTAAAGAAAAAGTAATAATAGGAATATGTCATAGAAATGTTAAAATTAAAGTGGGAACCACAAGGAATAAAGTGGTATATAGAAAAGTCAAATAAGAGTATAGAATGAGAAATATTTTGAAGTAGAATTTAAATGTGATTGTAAAGAAACTAGAATAGGGTATAAGTGCAAAGGTTTAAGTGAAGTGAGGTGAGTGAAAAAGAAAAACGGCACTTAAAAAAAACAAAATCAGATATGTGGAAAGGCCTTAAGAAGGGTGAAACAAAAATCAAGGTAGTTGGAAAGGAAAAAAGAAATTAATTATTGATAAGTTACGAAAAATTTTGTAAAAGAGTCAGACGTTGTAGAAATAGATTGACAAACGAGAGAAAAGAGAAGTAGTGATCGAGAGAGTATTAAAGTAATAAAGTAGGAGAAACCAAATATAGAGCAGAGAAAAATTTGTGTAAAAGTGAACCAAGCAAATATAGCACGAGCAGAATACCAGCAGTAGCAGCAGAAAGAAAGCGGAATATCAGCTACGGAATATCAGCTACAGCAGCAAAGAGAAAGTGGAAAGACAGCAGCTTCCGGGAGAAAAAGGAACAACAGAAGGCAAGTCCCAGGAAACCAGATAAAAGCGGCCTAGTAGCAGTAGCAGAGAGAAAGTGGAAGTGGAACAGCAGTAGCAGGTCCCAAGAAATTCGTCAGAAAGCGGTATAGCAGACAGTGTCCAAAAACCTATCGAGACAGGAAAGACAAGGAATTAAACAAATAATACGTACCTTTTATTTTCATAGACAATTTGTGCACAAATTAAAATTTAAAATTCGATTAAAAGTTTTCAGAAATTCAAAATTTTCATTTTAAACAAATTTAATTCAACTATATAGAAAGCATCATAAAAATTGGCCAAGCATTTTAGATTTATAGATATTAAGATTAGAGATAAGTTGTAACATATTAAAATAAGAAATTATACTAGAAAATTTAAAGTGCTTATAGAAAGCAACCAGTAATACATTAATTTCAGGAAAGTAGCCAGATCGAAATAAATTCTTGTTTTAAGTGTTCAAGACATTGTAAAAAACTTCAAAATATTTGCTATTGTATGACATTTCTAATTTGAAACATCTTGATATACAAAATAAAATATTAATAAATTAATTTATTGATAACATCTGTTGTTTAGAGTTGTTAGTTGTGCATGGTTTCCGGAAGAATAATATTTTGATTTGAACCGACTACTGAGGAGAGTCTAAAGCTAGCAGGGAAAAGGTATACAACCAACATCACACTAAAATAAAAATGTTACACTAAAACAAAATTCAAAATTTAATTTGGCGCTCATACAAACACAAAGTTACATTTACATTAACAATTACATAACGTACGAATATAAATGTAAGTATTTACATAATATACTAGGCACAGAAATTAAGGAATATTAAAAAAATCTCAAAATTTTTGGATGATTTTCAAAGAGCTGTAACTTGAAGGGAAATGGTCGAAGAGAGAATAAAAAAATTGAAGCTTCAAGTGTCTAGTTTTCAGGTCTGCAATTTTTGAGTAATCATAAGAAAATCAACGGAAAAAAATTGTAAATTTTTGAAAAAGGCTTATGGACTGGAAATTTTTATCGGTAATTTCATCATAAAGCTCTTATAGATAATCTAATTCTCTTCAATTTGAGCGGTTCCGGAGCCTTGTTTGATTTCACAGCCACACAAAAAAAAGTTGTCTGTACTCTTCATGCGACATATGTTATCCGTAGTACTTTTGCCTCCTGATCACGTATTCGGTGTCAGAATGGAGCTATCACATCACAGGAATTTCCTAACCTCAAAAAACAGGTAAAATATAGAAAAAAATCATGAATAAGTGCTAGGAAAAAAAAATAATTTTTTCTATATTCAAATGTTCATTTATATAGTTAAAACCCCGCCCAATGTGAATCCGCGGTCAGAATTAATGGTTCTTTTTCTAACTTAAAAAAAAACGGGTCTATTAAGGTCAGATATCACGAATTTTCAAACAATAACAGATTCGCGCCAAATTTGATATACAGGGGTTTTCGGGGTCGCTGATCAGGGATCCGAGGTCAATTTTGCAAAATTCAAGATGGCGAATCCAAGATGGCCAACCAAATTTTCAAATAATAACAGAATCGCAGCAAATTTGGTATACGGGGGTTTTCGGGGTCGCTGACTATGGATCCGAGGTCAATTTTGCAAATTTCAAGATGTCGGATCCAAAATGACTGACCAAATTTTCAAATAATAACAGAATAGCAGCAAATTTGGTATACGGGGGTTTTCGGGGTTGCTGATTACCTATTCGAGGTCAGAATTGCGAAATTCATTTTGTAATATTTTACTTTATAACCTGAGTACCCAATCATGTGTTAACCTACTTTTTTTTGACGGGGTCTTAACTATATAATGCCCGTTTGCACCGTTTAGAATTTAAGCCAAGTTCAACTGAACTTGGTTTAATTTTAAAACAAGGTTTTAATAATCAGCTTTTGCACCACTTACTGCCGACTGTAGATTAAATTAAACTGGACTTTAGGAATACTGTTTAGGGATTTTATTATGCTGCTAACCAGTTATTTTCGGAAAAAAATCTGTCAAAGTCAAATCCTAAAACCAAAATTTTAATATGAGTACCATCAATGACACCTAACACTCTAAGATATGATGCAATTTTATAGAACTCATGTTGCACACTAACTATTCTGGGTTTGGCATTTTTATGTATCTCTGATAAAGCCGAGCTATTGCAATTGATACTCGTACAATTATTCTAGACACTGTTGATATGTCCATCCCTGAAAAGTCTGCAATAGCAGACAAATGACCAGCACAAGCATAGAACCAATTGTTGAATAGGAGATACACTATTATCCCCAGAAATACAAAATCATATTAAGAATAAAAGCTTTTTATAACTCCAAAATTCTGATTGACACTTGCATCGCGTTCATGCCGACGTGTTCGTAAAACTTACATATAACTTGGATATTCCAACTCATCTTCAATTAAAGTTAGCAGAGGTAATGTGGTCTCTTTTGTCAACCTAAATCTGCGGAAAAAAGTCATATTGTCTAGATTATGAAATAGATCATTTCTAATATATCTAGGAAATCCAAAGTCTATAATTTCGTGAATATCAAAATCATCCAATACATCAAAGCCAGAATCTAAATCCATTTCAAAGTTCTCAATGATGTCTTAACACCACTCACTCATAGGAGCAGTCCACAGTAAAAGGAAGAAATGCCTATTTAAAAAAATTATAACTAGCAGCTAAGTACTGTCAATAGTGTCAATTTATATTTTCTTATTATTCCAAGTTTAAGCGGTCAAATTTGAGGGTTTAAATTAATCCTAGATTAATACATAGATTTGAAACGGTGCAAACAAAATGTTATATTTTAATCCAAGTTTAGACTTAATCCTGGATTAAACACTACGGTGCAAACGGGCATTAATGCACATTTGAATCTAGAAAAAAAAAAATGTTTGTATTTTTCCTAGCACTTATTCATGAATTTTTGCTATTTTTTACTTGTTTCTTGAGGTTAGGAAATTCCTGTGATGTGATAATTCAATTCTGACACCGGATTCGTGATCAGGAGGCAAAAATACTACATATATACGTATGGTGCATGAAAAGTACAGGCAACTTTTCTTATTTTGTGTGGCTGTGTTATTTGTCGCTCAGTTATCGTCGATCAAAGCAAAAAAAATCAGTTTTGACTTTGGCAATCAATTATTCGGGAAATAATGGTCGTACAGAAAAGCCAAGCAGGGTTTTGAAAACTGCACAAAGTATTCTCTACAAGTCGTAATTATGGATTTTTGATCAAAAAAAATTTTTCAAAATGAAAAGGTTGGTTAGAAAAAAGGTAAAAAATTGCATAATTAGGGATATTTGAATAACTTGGCATAACTTTACAAATAATGGTTAAACTAAGGTACCGACTGTAACTTTTCAACCTCAAAGTGTCCTAAAGAAACCCTAATAATTTCAAAACGCTGCGATTTTTTCCTAGTGCTCGGAATGTTTGTCGTTTTGCTGAAAATCAATGTAATAAGTAATTTTTCACTGTTTAATTTTTTAAGTTAAAAAAGTTTTTTTAGCAATAACCCATATTTTCTTCATCATGAATCTAAAAAATAAATTAAAAAAAAAATCATTTTTTTTTTAACATATCCACAAGCTTCACAAACGTCAAAAAAAAATTTGAGGCAGATCACAATTTAATATCGGGTATTGCCGCCTCTGTTCTTGATCACCGATTCTTTGCGGTTTCGCATATTAATGTTTGTAAGTTTGTAAAAGAGCCTGGGTTAATTGATTTTGTAATTGCGGATAATCTCGTCGTCATCGATACCCAAGCATGTCCTAAACATGCCCAATGGGCTTCAAGACGGGACTCATAGATGGGTGGTTCAGAGTTACCACATTGTTGGCGTGAATACATTTTCTCGTACGTTTTGCGGTATGAAGATGAGCATGGACAGGATGTGTGGTTCAAGGATTTTGATGTACCTTTCGGCAGTCTATGTTCCGGGAATGATTATAAACTGTTTTCTGGTGTTAATGGATACGTTTGCCCATACCATTGCTCCATGCCGGTGTTGAGGGGCGTTGGCTGCGTATTTCATTATTATTTGTACGTGCGTAAGTAAGTTTCACACTTTATTTGGTCGAGTGTTGGTACGTGCTTTTATGGGTGTCAGTAGCATATTAGCAGTTAAGCTAATGTCTAAAGATTACATACGCTTTTGTCCAATATACATATTTATGTATAATTTACTTTTTTCGGAATTGGAGAAAACAGTTTTCTACAAATACATCCTTATTTTATAGTAACTATAACTAGTACGTTCTCTTAATTATAAAGTACATTAATTTGTAGGTCGTCATTTTGACAAAGCAAATAAAGGAAATGTAGAAAATATGTATATGCACCATAAAAAAAATTGAGTAAATTATAAATTAATACAATTTTTTGTTAAAAGGAGTTAAAAAGTGTGTCATATTGGTATATCACACCTAATACTAACTAAAATTCTTGATTACTAACTAAGTAAACGTATTTGTTGTCTGACAGCAGAGTTCAAACTGTGCGTCATTTATCTGTTTGTACATAACATTGTGTTCAACGTACTTAGAAATACGTAATATTATCAACGAATGGAGTAATTTTTAAACAGTATGTTGCCTTCCTCACATATTTTGTTAATTTTTTTGTTAAAATTAACTCACTCAAAACTCAACACAAAAATAATTTCGCTCATAAATAACCACCAAATTTACACTATATTAATTTTGACTACATGCTTTTAACTTTTTAAAGAAAAGCCAAAGAAATTTGTATGTTAAAGTGTGTATAAATTTTTTTTATTAAAATCTTAGCTTATTCTTGCATTTGTGACAGGTTCTCCTACAGTCATTGATAATATTCTTACTGATCTTAATAAACTTCATTCCTCTATTAGTTTTACATTAGAAATTGAACATCATAATGAATTAAATTTCTTAGATTTAAAAATTTTCAAACATAATTGCTCTTTAGAATTTTCCATATATAGAAAACCAACTCAAACTAATCATTTCATTTCAAGGCATTCCAATCATCCTTTTCAACATAAAATGGCAGCCATTCGCTGCCACGTTCATAGATTGTGAAATATACCAATGTCAAATTTAAATTTCAATAAGGAAGTGCAGATATTGCAACAATTATGTATTAATAATAATTTTTCTCCTGATATTGTACAGAGAACTATTAATAGAATTTTGTTTCAGAAAAATAGAAATTTAGCTTTTCGTTCACAAACTGTTAACATTGATAATAATTACAATTTTAGATCTTTAACTTATTTAGGTAGTATTTCGGATAATATTTCAAAAATTTTAACTAAAAGTAAATAAGTCAATTTGTTCAAAATTTCAAAAGTTAAAGATTTACAGGATAAATTGTCAAATAGTGGTATATATTTGTTATCTTGTAATGATTGTCCCGTCACCTATGTTGGTAGAACCATTAGAACATTAAATATTCGTATTAATGAACATTTAAAAAGACCTGAAAAGTCAGCTTTTGGACATCATATTAATTTTTCTACCCATTCATTTTCATCTTTAAACAATAGCAAAATTCTTCATAATATTCAAAATAATTTTGATTTTCATAAAATTAATTTATTGGAAGACTTAGAAATTCTAAGAGAAATTAAAAGGAACTGTGTTAATACTCCAGTCAATTTAAATTGTAATTTTAAACCTTTATTCAAGTATCTTTGGGAATCTCATTAATTCACAGCTGATAGTTTGTTATTAGTATATTGGTAGTTTAACTTTAAAAATTTTTTTTTCACTCAGTTGGTAATCCTTAGAATTGTACAATGTCAATTTTCAATTTCATTTAACATTTAACCTCACTTTATTTCACTCCACGTGTTCGACATTGTTAGTCAATTTCTGTTTCTTTCACTTGTTATTTACCAGTAATTGATGATATATTTAATGTTGTATATTGTTATGTCGAACTTATTAAGATTTTCAACGTTTCCTAAATATTTTTTGGTATCTAAAATTTAACGTAAGTAAAAATTTTATACACACTTTAACATACAAATTTCTTTGGCTTTTCTTTAAATCACCGAAGTGTGTACTCAAGATACAGTCGTTATTTTTTAACTTTTTATTTTTATATTTTATAGTCGATATTATATGACGACAAACAGTTACAATTAAGGTTTTATGCCATGTTACCGGTGCAAATTTTGCATAATTGAAAATAATTTAAACAAAAGTAGTTAGTTGAGTTGCGTGAAATTACTATTGTGATGTGACACTCTGTGATTGTGGCTTAAGGATGTTCGATACATCTCTTAAGGGGGAGGCGGTGCGGAAGGGAAGCCTATGCTTATACACGGTGTTTTGTTGTAGTACCAACCTTACATAAACTAATTTGAACGAACTAAATATAATATATATGAATGAAATTTATACAACACATATTAGCTTGCATATATTTTTCGTGTTTAATGCACGGCAATTAACTTTTTATTTGAAGAAAAGTGTCTATTTATTCATTAAGAGCTTGTAAAATTATGGATGAAATCTGGCAACATTGCCATGGCGTGGTGGTAAAAGTTGGGTCAACTGTCATTACTGTCAACTTTGCGCGTATTCCGCAAACATGAATGAACATCCAAGGTACAAAGGAAAAGTAATGACTGAAAAATAATATAAAATGAGTGTAAAACAGAATGTGGATTGACGAGAAAAAAGTAAAATGTGCAAACCGAAAATCCATATGATAACTATCCAGAAGTTCAGTGTATGATAGTGAGACGTCGCCTTGTCAAATCGAAGATTATGACAGAACATCTATACTGTCAGTTTTGTAAAGAGATGCTTTTAATATCTGTTTCAAATTCCTAGTGTATTGCATTAGATCACGAAAAATTTATTTAATATTCATTATTACTACATATGTTTTCGACTGGAATAATTTTATAGTCTATAATCGAGCTATTCAAATATAGCGCATCAATCGAAGCGTTAAATACAGCGGACAGTGTTGCCGTATTTCCTTTCATTGGATCAGATGTTTGATCAAATTTGTCAAAACGTTATATATTCATTCCATTATCTCAATAATTACATTGTAAGTGCATATTTTTATTGTTTTAAAATGTTTAGTAATATTTAATTCTTTAATTACAAAGTTATTTTCCCGATCCTAACCATTTTTAAGAGCAATATTCACGTTTGATTAAAGCTTTTTCCCTAACTCCCATAAGAGCCTGTGTATAAGAGCATAATTTTTAATACCATTTTTCAAAAAAACTACATTGGCAATCGATCTGATATTTTTACACGAGGCAGTTTGCATATTTATTAACAGATTTCAATTGCTTTGAAAACTTTCCTTCCCTTTTTTTTTCGGTATCGAACCTCCTTAATTCTCTAGTCGTAACAATGACAGTCGGGTTTAATTGGTGTTACGCGGTTTGTACCTAATTTGCGACCCGAAATAATTTTGGTTGGTTTAGCTTTGAAATTACCTATAACTATATCTGCGATTTAATGCAGATATGAAATGTAGATATTTATTTAAGCGTGAATCCATTGATGATTGTTGTGATGGATTGAATCATTAGTAAGATATTTTTTTCTACTGGCATATGTAACTTTAACACTGTCATAACGAAAAAGTAAACACAAATTTTCCTTCGTGTCAGAGCTATTGCCTAAATTAATTTATTTTTTTATCTTCACCACTGTAACTTCTAAACCATCGATAATAATTGGTTGCGGGTTTAAAAGGAAAATTTTCAACACATTTTTACGATTTTGGCCTTTCGCTTTTAATATTTTAATGTGAACTACCGTTTTCAATAAAATGGTGAATGCGCCAGTATTGAAAATGGATACCGCAGTCTGGGTTGAGATCTCAGAACTTATTAAAACTGAAAAAGCAGAATAATAATTAGATCGGTCAATCGGCTAGTGATTTAACGCTTCAGCATAATTTAATGTCAACGAATTAATTTATACAGGGTATCTAGGAGTGAATGAGCCATACCCCATGAGTAGTTTCTTTAGCTGAAAATAAATTGATACACTGAAAAAACGTTCATAATTTGGTAACGTTGGTAATTTGTAAAAAAAGTTGTTATGTGGATTTACAAGATGGATGTAAAATCATGTTACATAATTAATAACGCGTCTTTAGTACATTACATTTACGGGAATATGACATTATCAATTATATATTATTTTAAATATAAAATTGTTTTTCTACAAAACTGTTAAAAGTGGGCTTTTTAATTATCATTTTTGATATTAAAAATGTAATTTTTTGACACGCGTGTTAAAAGTAAGTTACTTTTAACACTAGTGTTAAAAGTAAATCAAACAGCACTGGTTGCTACGAAAATTTTGGTTCATAAACACTGCGATCTGTGTGGTATTTTTTGATTTCTTATTTTTATTGAGTTTAAAGTTCTTCCGATTGTTTTGTAGAAAAAATAGTGTATGATATACGTGTTAAAAGTGATTTTATTTTGTTCGTGAAGTTAAAAAACTTGCTACGCTCGTTTTTTAATCATCTTCACTCACAAAATAAAATTTTACTTTTAACACTTATATCATAAATAGCTATTTTCGCCGATCAACATCAAAGGCGTAGTTTTAATGACAGCTGTCAGACACTAAAGTGTCACATTTACTGCCTAGGCATTAGAATCATTTTTACTGCCTCTAAATTAAAATTTGTTCATTAGCCAAAGTAATTTTATTTATTGTAAACATTTACAAGTGAAATTAGAACAGCCTATAAGAGATATGATATCCTTTGTTCCGTTTGTTTTGAAACATTTACTTCGTCTATGTAGGTTGAAGTGTTTTCACTAGTAGATGGTTTATGAACTATTGAATGCTCCAAAGTATTAAATTATTTAAAAGCAGTTGATGTACTTGCAGGGTATTTTTTTTGCTAACTGATTTAGGAGTTATGGACTCCTCAGTGTAGTTTTCAGCTACCGTTGAAGGTTTCCATCCACTATGCATTTTTAAAGTTGTGATATCAGTTTCTGAATTTATTAATAGTGTAGTTGAAGTTATACGCAAACAATGTCCGGTATATTCGTGAGCGTATCTGTTACTATCTACTTGTGTAGGTCTTGTGGTACTTATTTCCGATATATGCTTACAATAAATATTCGCTTACAATAAATTATCTTTTTTTCTTTGTTTTTGTAGTTGACAGAGTGATCAGCAATCTATTTCCCATATCTTCAATATCTCCAATTTTTGTTAGAAGTAATTCATCAGATCGAGACGCCAAAATATTTTGTTTGTTTTTACCTTTGTACCTAAATACCTACGTATTTTCAGGATTAGAAATTTTTTTAGTTTGTTCATGCTTTTAATTTGCTTTTAATTTTAAATACTTTTCAATATCGATGTTGTTGTAGACATTCAAAGTAGTTCTGAGCAACGCATATATTGACCATAACGAAGATTTCATACTTTTGCTTAATTCAGAAAAATATATTAATTAAAAACAGCTATAATTTCTTTTGATATGGCAAAGGTTGCTTCAAAGCGATTAATATACATACATATATCAAAATAATCTTTCGTTCAGAATAATTATTTGTCTTTATTTGCCAGAATATCAGACTTTCAATATAATAATGGGCCAAGTATTGGGGTCGAGAAACTCATTTCATTTTGTCTAATGAAATCTGACTTATTTTTTTCCGTTGAATGGTTTTATAACTTAAATATATTAGGTTCTTAAAAGTTATAATTTCTTTATTTATTTGATAAAGATGTATTTGCTTAGCAAAAAATGTGCTTTTCTGAAATATATTTTACGACTGTAATGCTGCTATTTTCGTATAAAAGGAACATTGTAGAAGTTTTTTCATTAGATTTTATTTAATCTGTTATGTATACAAAATTTTTAAGGTTTTCATCGGTTAGGTTTACTTATAACACAAAAATTATTTTATTTATAAGAAATATTTTGTGATGTCACTTGACAAATGATATCGATTTCAAGAATAAATTCATTTTAAATTTTGCGCTTTTTCGCTTAATTCATTTCACGAATTCTAAAATTCAAATTACTTTTTGTAAATTACAATTGGCTAATATGAAATAACGGTGCGTTTCAAACAAAACAGGACTTTTCAAAAATAGGTATATCTAGTGAGACCATCTATTTATTGGCTTGCGTCGTTCGTCAAAAAGGTAGATCCTTCACTGATGTACTGTCAAAATTTCATGTCATTTGAACGAATAGAAGAGGAGTTATTGCATCTGAAGTGACATTATGTTTGCGTCATCGGTACAAAAATGAGTATCGAACAAAGAACTAAGATTAAGTTTTGTTTTAAACTTGGTAAAACTTTTACCGAAACAGGGTGATTCATTAACAATGGGAAAGTCGAAAGCTGAAGATACTACACGTGAAATGGTGACCACTGGCGCAAACATACCTTATCTAAAAGTTAATAGTTTCGGAAATACAGGGTGTTGAAAGTTAAAATTTTAAATCGTTTTTTTGTGATTATTCTGAAAATATGTAGGTTAGGAACTTGAAAATTTGTGAAACTATATTTTTTTAGGCGACGAATAAGATGCGTGTTGTAATTTCAGCATTGCTCATAGAGGGCGCCACTTACGACCAATTTTACCGATAATTTAGTTAATAACTTTTTACCCTGTATATTTAACATGAAACTTGATTCAAAACCTGAAAGAGCTATCATTTTTCCATTAATTATGTACTCTTGTCTCATTTCGGTATCTCGATCCATTTTCGAGAAAAATCTATTTAACGAACACTATGTTTTGATAATATGAGAAATTAAAAGCGAATCAAACCAAATGTTTCTTCGTGTTATTACAACAATTGACAATAAATCAAATAAAATACGTAATTATAATTTAAAGTAATAGTTCGAAGAATCCACCGTTGATACTGATACACTTTACACGTTTTCTGAGAGATCTTCGAGTTTGAAACAACATATCGTGATTGCGTCTGACTTCGTTGGCAACTATATCTTTCATTCGAGACCAAATAGAAAAATCAACTGAATTCCGGACTTCTGGATGGCCAAGCAAAAATGATTACATGGCCAATCCAGCGATTTGGAAAAACTGCATCTAAATATGCACGCACTGGCCAAGAAAAATGCGGTGGAGCTCCGTCGTGTATGAACCACATGTCTCTTCTTCAATAAAGTGGAACTTCTTCAAGCCGTGGAAGCATTTTTACTTGGCCACCCAGAAGTCCGGACTTCAATCTTCTTCATTTTTCTATTTGGAAGAATCTATTGGTTCGTGTGAAGAGTTGTGGCAAAGAATACAAATCGCTGCCAACGAAGTCA